>NW_020950547.1:1549822-1566130 GCF_900497805.2 Vombatus ursinus | reverse complement strand
CTTTCTTTCTTTCTTTCTTTCTTTCTTTCTTTCTTTCTTTCTTTCTTCCTTCCTTCCTTCCTTTCTTTCTTTTTTCTTTTTTCTTTCTTTCTTTTGTTTTTTTAAAGAAAAGAGAGGCCACAGGTATGGAATACTGCATTTAATATCAATTTTTTCATATGTTGGTTAATTTGATGGACCTTCCTCTCCTCTTCTAAAAATTCTTTACAATAATTTATAGTTCTCTGGAGGAAGAGGAGAGAGGGATACAATGGGAGATGTGGAAACAAAAGATATCTGCAAGAATTTAGGGGATAATGTTAGAGACTGAACCATCTTGAACAGACATTGTGCAGAAAAATTAAGATAGGCCTAGAATTGCCCGGGAGATAGGTGGGCTGAATTACCTTTGGGAAACTGCACGGTGTTTTAAATTCTCTCTGAAACAAATCTTTTTTAATAGTATTTTTGATGTAATGCTATATGACTGTGAGTCATGAAATAGCAGTGTTCAAAAAAGTTAAATTTTAGAGTCACCTAAAGGGAAATGGACGAGGTGCTCAGTGGGCACAAGTTGACTGCAATAGTAATAATAGCTAACTTTTATTTAACATTTTAATATTTGCATTGTGGATCTATACTGACACAGAATGAGTTTTCTCATTGAGAATTCCCCATAATGATAAAGTCACAGGTCTGAACCAAAAAAGGAAAAAATTCTCTAGGATCTTTATACGGAACAAGAAAAATCAAATTCATCAAGATAACATTTGAGTGTAGGGAATGTCATGGTGTGGGTAGGGAGGTAACAACTCTGAAAATCATTTTCTTTTCTTGTGATATATTCTGATATAACAGGAATAGCAATTTCCAAAGGAGCAAAATTGTAAGCTTACCAAAGGGCAATGGAAAGATGGATGATGGATGTGATTGTGATTGTGTGCATGATTGTCTGCATGAAATTATATAAAAGACATCAGTCTTATATGAAAGTTTTTGTATAAAAGACATGTCAGTAAGTATTTATTAAGTGCTAACTATGTGCTCAGGAATTGTGCTAAGCACTGGAAACAAAAGAACATAGTTCCTGCTCTCAAGGAGCTTACATCCTAATGGAGCATGTAAACAACATGTTGTTGTTATTGTTGAGTCCAATTCTTTGTGACCTCATTTGGGGTGTTCTTGGCAAAGATACTGGAGTGGTTTGCCATTTCCTTCTCCAGCTCTTTTTTTTTAAACAGATAAGAAACTAAGGCAAATAGGGTTAAGTGACTTGACCAGGGCCACACAACTAGTGTCTGAGGTCAGATGAAGAGGAGTCTTCCTGACTCCAGGCCCAGCACTCTGTGCACTATGACTCCACCTAGCTGCTCTTTAAAGCTTTTGCAAAGGGAAGAACCTGTGTCCTTGCATATCTTTGGTGTGTTTTGGTAAAAGTAAATCTCCTGATGTTAAATGTTCAATGACTTGTAAGTGTCTAATTTCACCCCAACACTGAACCTGAGCTATTCATGCTTTTGGCTTTATAATACTAGGTTCATAGCAGAATTTCAAAATTTTTTTGTTCTGTTGTTGTTGTTTTGTTTGTTTCTATTTTCTTTTGCTTAGTCAGATGTTGGCAATGTGATTTCACCTATGGATTTCCATTTCAGAATATAGTTAAGTGACCCTTTTTTCCTTCTGAATGCTACTCCTCAAGTATTCCTTTTTAAATTATTTTATTTTTAATTTATAGAATAAAACAAGTGTTTCCATAACATAGTATAATAAAAGAGATGATTACACATGAAACTCAAGTCTATTATGTACAACTAGCTATTCCTTTTAAATACGCAATAAAATTATTATGTACCCCTTTCCCCCTCCCCCCACCCTAGAGATGGCTACCATTAGACACAAATAAGTATATATGTATATGTATGTATGTATATAAATATGCATAAATGTATGTGTATGGGTGTATATATATATATACACATACACACATATATGTATATGTATTATGTATATACACATCTATGTAAAATTATTCTATACATCAAGTATTCCTTTGATTTTGACTTCTTGTTTTTTGAAGTAGCTTAAATTAGCTTTGATATAAAAGTGAGGATGGAAGGAGTGGGGAAGGCATCAAAGACACAAGTCCCTTCTATGTAATTCATGGCAGTTTGTTGTTAATTTCTTAAATAATTAAATACAATACAAGAGAAAACACTGAAACAACACTAAAGGCCAGTCACAAGCTGAAAAAAGGCAAGGAGGGAAATATAGAATTAGCATCGTTATTCATTAGCCTTGCTTCCTGGTACCTATGATTATTCATCATTTCTACAGCACAACATGCATGCAGAATGCTTCATGAGGCATCAACTGAGCTGCAGGAAGGAACTAAAGCTCTGTCTGAAGGAGTTTGCACAGAGGAAAGGTCAGGGAGTAGTGAAGCAAATGCAAAGAAAGCCTAAGCATTGAAGTGATCAGTGGATCATTGTGTGGTCTTTAGAATTTGACTTTTCTTTTTCTTATTTTTTTTTAACTTAAAAAATATCCAAGAAAGCAAAATCTCTCCCCAGAACACCATGGAATGGAGAAACAGAAAATCAGTATAACAGAATCACAGAATTTAAGAACTGGAAAATGGACCTCAGCAGCCATCTAGTAATACCCCCATACCAAAGGAATCTCTATTATAATATAGCTGACAAGTGATCTGCTTGGATCCAACCACTGCTTGGCGACTTCTGAGGAGGTGGAACTCACTACCTCTCCAGGCAGCCCATTCCACTTTCAAACAGTTCTAATTGTTAAGAAGTGTTTCCTGGCATCAAGGCTAACATTAGCCTGTTTGAAACTCCCACCCGTCGCTTCTGGTTCTGCCCTTTGGGGCCGGACAGAACAAGTGAAATTGATCTTTCCACTTGACAGCCCTTCAAATACTTGAAGACTTTTATTGTGGACCCCCTGATAAGTCATGCTAAGGAGCTAGAGAAAGCTGTCATGTAGTGCACGGGGGAATAAACTTGGTCAATGCTGTGCTAAAGCAAAAGAAAAAAACTCCGGCTTTTTAGAGAAGAAAAGAGGAAAGCAGGAAACATTCAAGGTCACTGGCACGGGAGACAGACTCTCCACATGGCCTGTTCTATCCAGCAACCTGATATGGAGAAAATGTGCTTCCAGGACCACTCGAGTGATGTGTTATCAATGCGAGTTTTGCATTGATATCAATCATTCAGCAAATAAACACCTATGGATGGGATACAAAGGGATACAAATCACTAACAGAGTCTAGGGAGAGGAAAGAAGAGGTCTCAAGATATTTGCAGTGGGACAATGGAGATCTATGGCAGCTTGTGGATTTGCAGTCCCCAACATCTATCTGTTGGAGCCTCCGTGAGCTAATAGACTGCATTGTGCTTCAAAAGACAGTTCTTTCTCCTTCCTTCCAAAAAGAAAGAGTTAACAGAAATTTCTGGCAAAATAAAATGTGAGCAATATGCTCATGGCACGATGTGGAAGCTTAACTGGGAGAGAGTATGGAAGCCCTGTCTCCTCCTTGTTCCATGGCTACTTACATTGCTGAAACTGCTGTTGTGGTCACAGACTTGCAGGAGAGAGAATTCTGAGATGAAAGAAGAAAGACTATAGCAGCTCCCTGGTTGTCAAACAGCAAGTGAAACTTCAATCTCCCCATTTTCTACTTTTCTCTTACTTGTTCACTGGTCTTTCATACCATTTCTTGTCTTAAAAGAAAAAAAGAAATACTGCTCACTTTCTGTAATGACCAAGTGTCCTCAAAAAAGAAATGAGTTTCACTAAAATATTGGTCTCTCTCTCTCTCTCTTTCTGTGTGTGTGTGTGTGTGTGTGTGTGTGTGTGTGCACGTGTGCGTAGAGAGAGAAAGAGAGGGAAGGAGGGAGGGAGGGAGGAAGGGGGAGAGAGAGAGAGAGAGAGAGAGAGAGAGAGAGAGAGAGAGAATGGTGAGGTCATATCTCTGATGAACAAAGTGACTTTACTGACTTAGAGTTATTTAAATTCCCTAAGTCAATAAAGCCCAAAGAAATTCAGACCTAGACAATGAATGAGCTAAGTAGCAATATTATAGCAATATTATAGACTTGGTAAGAAAAACTTCTCTCTCAGATCATCTGATGCAGTTAGACTAGAGTAAATCTCCCTCCTTTTTATTATAAAGTTAAAAGACCTTCATCTTTCAATCTCTGAGGGAGGAAAGGGAGGAAAGCGATTAAGGAAACAGTGGAATCCACGAGGACGTCTGAAGGGAAAAGTAGGGAAAGAGTGGCTCTGCCCACCCAAAGGTGGAGACCAAAGTGAGGGAATAGGTAGCTGTCCTATTACAGCAAACAAGTCTAATCTCCAAACTCTGCAAAAAATATGTAACAACACTCATATAAAAGACATTCTTTGTCCTCGGATAGCTTATATAATCTCATTAAAAACATAACATAAATAAATGAAATAGAAAATAACAACATACCGAGCATCTCAAAAGTCTCAATGAAGTTTTAAGCTTTTAAAGCATAAAACATCACTAAAGACTTTTGAAACGCTCTGTTGAATTTTAAGCTATAAGAGCTTACAATTTCACTAAGATTGCTGGAGTACCCTGTTTAATGGAATGCTAGATTGGATGATACAGATAAGTGTTCTAGGAATTCAGAAAGTATAAAGATCATAAGAGTTGTGGTTGGTCAAAGATGTAAGTCTTGAACTTGGCCGTGGATAAAAGGATAGAGTAGAGTGTAGCAGACATGGACTCAGAAAGAGACCTGTATTTGCATCCCACATCTTAATTGTGATCACAAGAAATCCACTGTAACATTTTTAGACTTACTTTTTTCATCTATAAAATAGAAATATGAGGCCTAGAGCATATAACAATTATAGGAAACATTTATGTAGTGCTTTCTATATGCCAGTCATAGTGCTAAATGCTTGATAATTATTATCTCATTTGGTTCTCAAAACAACCCTGGGAGGTAGACACTATTATGATCCCCATTTTACAAATGAGGAAACTGAGGCAAACAGTACACATATCAATACATATTGATTTACATATATCAGTAAGTTCTAGTGAACCTCAAATGAGATAATGTATGTAAAATACTATACAAATGCCCATTATTAATGTCAGTTATCTGCCTTATGTGCTTTCTCCTTATTATCTTTTCAGAAACTGTAGTGGCCTTCCTTTGAATAAGCACAACAGACTAATCTTTACATACGGACAAACCTTTCCTGTTCCTCAGGATTTGAAAACTAGCCTGAGAGCTGGGAAATGGCCCTGTCTAGCAGATTACTTAGAGGGGAGAAACTTAACACTTTTCCTATTTCTTCCCTAAGGGGTGAAAATCTGTTGCTTGGATTTTGACACTTTTAGAATACTTATGTCATATCAAATGAACTGACATTATGACATACTGACACCAACATCCAGTAGGGTACATTAGAAGCTAGTCACATATATCAAGGGGTTGTATCTTTTTTATTACTATTATTTTTTTTCTTGGACTTGCCTAATCAGAGTGTTCTAACAAAGAAAGCTCCTGAGCTGTATTCTTGAGAATTAACTGGCCATCTATCACACCTTATGTATACTCTGATGCCCCAGTGCACCAGTATGGATGATCAATCACTGACAGGTTTCTTTTTTGATATTTAAGAAATCATAATAGCTTATTCAGAAGGAGGATTTAAAATGTCATCATCTCAATGCTGAGATCACTTCTCAGAAATACAGCTAGGTCCCAATCAATGCATGAATATGAATCCCATTATGTGGTATCATGTATTTGAATTCATTCTATTCAAAGTTATATAATATGGCAAACAGGGTTAAGTCCAGGGTCACACAGCTAGTAAGTGTCTGGGGGCAGATTTGGAGGAAGAAGATTCTTCCTGATTGCAGGTCTAGCTCTCTGTCTACTTTGACACCCGGCTGCCCAAAATATTTGACAGATATTTAATAGGATTAATCAAAATAATATTTAAATATACAGGGTATCCCAAAAATCTTAGTGCAGTTTTAGACTTTAATAGCTCAAAACTGTACTAATACTTTTGGGACACCTTATATTTGAAGGAATCAGTTAAGTTATATGAAAGAAAATAATGGAAAAGTTCTAGGAAGGATGGAACTTGGTGATAATAGATTTTAAACTATATTATAAAGTCATAATTAATGTAGGATTCTGTTATTGTTTAAAAGATAAAAAAGGTTGATCAACATAATAGAATAGATAAGTAAGACCTAGAATTAAATGTACACAGAAATCTAATGCTTTATAAAGTGAAAAATACAAGTCACTTCATAAGTGATTCTTTGTCTGACAAGACACTATTCATAGTTAAATCAGTTGCCAAGTTTTATCAATTTCGTATCACGGTGGTCCTGGAGTCAAGAAGACCTGAGTTCAAATTCTGCCTCAGCTACTTCCTAGCTGTGGTATTCCGGGCAAGTTACTTAACCTCAGTTTTCTCAACTGTAAAGTGGGAATCACAACAGCACCTACTCTCAGGGTTGTTGGGAGGATCCAATGGCATATATTTGTCAAGAGCTTAGCACAGTCTGACACATAGATGGAGCTTAAGAAATCCTTCTTCTCTTCCCTGTTTTCATTCAAAGGCCTTCATAGTCTGGCTTTAGCCTCCCTTACAAAGTTGATTACACATTATTACCTCCTCTGTACTTTCCACTCCAACCCAACTGGCCAGCTTGCTGCTACCCATGTATAACATTCCTTCTCTCCCCTCCATGACTTTGCAAAGGAAATCTTCCATTTCTCCATGTCTAGAATACTCTGTTTCCACATCTCCCCTTTCTTAGTTGGGCTAGCTCTTTTAAGGCTCAAATTAGCTAGACGCCTATTAGTTTTTAGTACCTACTCCATTACCATGTATCTATTTTGTATAAATCCTATATTTACTTAGAGATAAACATATTGCATCCCACTAATAGAATGTATGCTCCTTGAGGACAGGGGCTAGCTCACTCTTCAATTTGTATTCTAGGATGTAGTATAGAGTCTGGTATACAGTAGTACTTAATAGGATAAAGACTAGACCTGTAATTTCATGGGTATAGGAACTTCCTGCATGAAAAATCTTCAATCACCAATGCAAGATGACTCCTTCTCTATAAAGTATAGGCTTAGAAAATTGCCTAGAGAACCGAGAGGTTAAGTAACTTGTCCAGGTTTGCACAACTGATATGTCTCAGAGAATGAACTTGAACACAAGTCTTGGGGAATTTTTTTGGGGGTGCGGGGAAACAATCAGGGTTAAGTGCTTAGCCCAGAGCCATATAGCTAGTGAGTGTCTGAGGCTAGATTTGAACTCAGGTCCTCCTGACTCTAGGGTTATTACTGTATCCACTGTGCCACCTAGGTGCCCCATTGAGGCATTTTTTGAGGCTGACTTTTCATCCATATGCCATGCTTTCTCTCATCGTTGATTAATAATAGATTCTAAAATGGGTAAGAAATTAATAAAAGTCACACCATTAAAAACAATTAGAGGGGAATGAGAGGTCGTATCTTTTACAACAGTGGATGGAAGGTGATCTTAACCAAGAATGCAATGGGCTTATAAAAGGACAAATGGACTATTTTGAATATGTAAAAGTTAAAATTTTTTAACAAATAAAATCATATCTAGACTCAGAAAAAAACAGTTTGAAAAACAAATCTCTGTATTATATATCTATGATATTTAAAAGTCTGGCATTCACAAGCTAGAGGATTGACACAAATACATGATTGAGAACTATTCCCCAATAGATAAGTGATCAAAATCAATAGTTAACACCCATAAGAAAAATTATTCAAAATAACTAATCAGAAAAAAATCAAATAAAAATAACCCTCAGTTTTCACTCCATACCCAACAAATAAGCACTGATGTAAAAATACAGGAAAATTAAATGTCACATAGGCTATAGGAACACAGAAATACTAATTCATTGTTGTCAGAGCTATAATTGGTTCAGTCATTCTACAAATTTTAAAAACTATTCTAGATATATAGCTAAATTGTTCATACTGTTGATCCAGAAATTCCATCACTAGTACTATAGCAAAAAGAAGTTTTTAACAATGAGAAAATACATATCTTTAAAATAATAATAATCATAGCCACACTATTTGTAATAAAAAATTGAAATAAAATGTGTACCTAACCATTTGGGCATAACTGAACAAATTATGTATATGTATATATAATTATATATGTGTCCACTTATTCCCATATGTTTATGTATATTCATATATATATACATACATATATGCATACATATATATACACATATATATCTCAGTATTTCATAAGGAATGGCAAATAAGGTTTCATACACAAGAAGCCGTGTAGGAAGTGGCAGGTAGGTGGTGCAGCAGATAGAGTGGTAGGCCTGGAATTAAGAAGACCATGGTTCAAATTCAGCCTCAGACACTTAGTAGCTGTGTGACCTTGGGTGCGCTTTACTCTGTCTTTCTCAGTTTCCTCATCTTTAAAGTGAGTGTACAGACTGAAGCATAGTAAGTTTGTTTTACTTTTTTTCTTTCTCTCTTTCTTTCTTTCTTCTTTCTTTCTTCCTTCCTTCCTTCCTTCCCTCCCTCCCTCCCTCCCTCCCTTCTTTCTTTCTTTCTTTCTTTCTTTCTTTCTTTCTTTCTTTCTTTCCTTCTTTCTTTTTTTCTTTCTTTCTTTCTTTCTGTTCAAGTCTTCTTGCACAAAATGACTAATATGGAAATGTTTTACGTGATTGCACACATATAACCTATATCAGATTGCTTGCCATCTCAAGGAGGGGGGAGGAGAAGGAGGGAGGGATAGAATTTGGAACTCAGAACTTAAAAAAAGAATATTAAAAATTGTTTTTACATGTAATTGGGCAAAAATAATTTTTTTAAAGATGAATATAATAATAGCACCTCTCTCCCAGGATTGTTGTGAGAATTAAATAGGATATTTCTAAAGTACTTTACAAAAGTGGTATGCAATATGTATACACATAAACATACTAGCTATTATTATTGTATTTTATTAAAGTGAAGAAAAAGAATAAAATATAAATAATTAGAAAAATATAAAAATATTAAAAGGGAAAAAATTCCTTAAGGTAGCACAATAGACAATGTACCACAAAATATTAAAGAATATCCCCATTAATTGGAGAATGGCCAAACAAGTTGTAGTATATGATTGTGATGCAATACTACTGTGCTTTAAGAAATTATGAGCTTGATGATCTTAGAAAAGCATGGATAGACTTGCATGGCATGATGAAGAATGAAATGAGCAGAACCAAGAGAGCATTGTATACAGTAATAGCAATATTGTTTTAAAAACAACTTTGAGTGACTAAGTCATTTTGACTATTAGAAATACCCAAATTAACTACAAAGGACATACGAAATAAGACTCTACCTGCATTTAGAGAAAGAACTGATAAATAGAAGTATGTATAGAATGATTTTATATATTTGTATCTAATGGTAACCATCTCTAGGGCAGAGAGGGGGTAGGGAGGGAAGAAAAAAATGGAAAAAAAGATTTACATGGTAACTTTATTATATATTTAAAAGGAATTATTTAAAAGTAATTTTATTTAAAAGGAATACCAAGTTGTACATAATAGATTTGCAGTTTCATGTGCAATCATCTTTTTTCTATACTGTGTTGTGGAAATGCTTGTTTTATCCCATAAATTAAAAAAAAAGGAATATAGTTTTTCTTTTTGTTAAGAAACAGTAATTTTTTTCTTTCTTATTAATTAATTTATTTATTTTTCATTTTCAACATTCACTTCAACAAGATTTTGAATTCCAAATTTTCTCCCCATCTCTCACCTCCTCTGCCCCAAGATGGCATGCATTCTGAGTACCCTTTCACCCAATCTGCCCTCCTTTCTATCACCCTTCCCCTTCTCTTATCCCTATCACCTTCTATTTTCCTGTAGGGCAGAAAAATTGCCTGTATATCTTATTTCCCAGTTGCATGTAAAAACAATTTTTAACATTCATTTTAAAAACTTTGAGTTCCAAATTATGTCCCTTCTTCCCTCCACACCCACTCTCATTGAGAAGGCAAGCAATTCGATATAGGTTATGCATGTGTAGTCATGCAAAACACTTCCATAATAGTCATGTTGTGAAAGACTATATTTCCCTCCATCCTATCCTGCCTCCCATTTATTCTATTCTCTCCTTTGACCCTGTCCCTCCTCAAAAGTGAAGAAACAGTAAATGTTAAAGGTGAAAAGTAAAGTAGTTGTCCTATGATATAATTTCATATTTATGCTATATTGAGGGGTTTTGCTTGACTGTTTTGAGATAATGCACTTTGTAGGAATTTATGTTTTTGGTTGTTTCCTGGGAAATCTCTGTGCTGTAAAGACACAAAAAAAGAAAAAAAAAGTAAAAATTTTATGATCTCAGAAAAACTAGTTAGAATAGACCAACAGTTCTGTGAATAGGAAAGAAGAGTTCATTACCACTTGTGTTCTAAGCTACTCTACCCACTGGAGACTGTCATGTAAATGTCTGACTGAATTGGTTGCTCAAAAAGTCACACAGCATCAGTATTCATTAGGATAGGTCACTTAGTTGGAAAAAAAAGAGCACATTCTCCTTTTTTTTGCTAATATAAAATTACAGGAAGGTAATGAAGGAAAATCAAAGAAGAAAATCCAAAGTTGACCTTGAGCCATTGCCTGTGGGTATAGTCTTATTTCATCAATGTCAAGAAAGGCAGAGATAACTTTTAAGTTATCTTGGAGCATCAGAGCATGCAAATTACCTTAAGGTTTTCTCCCTTAGTGAGAAATCAAACTAATATCTATCAGCCTATTTCATAAAAAAGCATAATCTTCTCAACTCATGATAATGATATGAGGACCCAATGTGGATTGCCAAATTTGAAGTTTATAGAGCATGCAAAGGTATGTGACAAGCAAAAGTCAGCGGTGACACAAGATGTTTTGTGTTAATTGACTTGGACAGAATTTCTTCTTAATATGTTACTTATAGAAGCTGATGTACCTTGGATGAGCCCTCTGTGTCAGTGTTGTGAATGTAGAAAAGAATGTACAATGTGAAGATTATAGTATACATACCTTCGATAGATAGTAGAGGACAATATATATATATATGTATATATGTATATATGTGTGTGTGTGTGTGTGTGTGTGTGTGTATGTGTGTATGTTTGTACAGGTCTTCCTGACTCCAGGAATCATGTTTGCCTCATACCTTTTATATAGTGGATATGTAATAAATACTTGTTGAATTGATTAAGGGAGAAAAGTTATAATTTGCTGACAACATTTCTAACACCAGGTATGCTCACCGAGTTATTTTCTATTAGTTTTCTAGGAGGGCTTTCCTACTTAGAACGGACAGCACTGACCAACTGAGGCTATGATTCTGGTCACCTTGACAGTTTTATTTCTCATTGTAAAGTTAGTGGAACAGTAGATAGTGATAGGGGCTTGGAGTCAGGAAGACCTGAGTTCAAATCTGGCCTCAGATACTTACTAACTGTGTGACTCTGGGCAAGTCACTTAATCTCATTTGCCTCAGTTTCTCCATCTGTAAAATGACCTGGAGAAGAAAATAGAAAACCACTCCAGTATCTTTGGCAAGAAAGCCCTCAAACAGGGTCACAAAAAGTCAGCCATGACTGAACAACAACAGCAAATTAATAAATTGGTATTAGGTTTATAAATCACTGTCTTATGAGATTGCTTGGCCAGAATGAGTTCCTCTACACTTGAGCACCTCTTAGTAGGCTAATTAAATTAAGTTCCTGGACATTTAGAATGGAGTACCTGAAGTGGCCCAGTCAAGGTGCTGCTAATACTAAAAGGACAGCCAGAGGATCCAACCTCACTCTCTTAATTCTATGTGTCTATATGTCTGTCTGTCTGTCTGTCTCTGTCTTTTTGCCTCTCTCTATCTTTCTCTCTCTCTTTTCCTCTTTTTCATATCAAAAGTACTTGTCTATATATTGCTGCTTATCACAGGGGCCTCGGTGGGTTTAGCTTATATGTGCTAGATATCTGCAAAAGGAAATTCATCCATTTTCCTCTCTCTCAATTTCCTCCTTTCCAAAATGAAGTTTATAATGTAACTATCTTTGGCCTACTGTAAGAGATATAATGCCTAGGGACCAACGAATATTTAAACTGCAAGTGGTATTTCTTCATACAGGGTGATATTTGCCTGTGTCAGACAATTTTGTTTAGTAGAAAGAGAAGAGCAGGTTCAGATTAGAGCAATTGTCCAGATAATTAGGTATTCATTGCAAAGCTTGGCTCCCAAATCTCAAAGCTGCCAAATGAAACATAGCTATTTCATCAGGATTTTCACAAATACTCATCTATATACAGGAAGTACTGTTGTGAGTGAGTGAGTCTGGCTTCAGCACAAGCTGACCCAAATGAGTGCAACTAACCTTGTGTGAACTGTGGTCTTACAGGAACAGAGAGCCCTCCCAAGTCAATCTTAAATATCATGCTTGAATTTCCAGAAAAATTGCTCACCTGAATACAGCTAGGTAATTTACCTTCTAATTTCTAAGTTAGATGCCAATACTCCAGATATCCTCAAACATGCTAGAAGAATCTGGTTATTGCAAAGTTTTAAATAACCTCTAAGATAAAATTGATGACACACTGAAATGAACAAAAGTTGTTTTTGCTTATCATTCCTTACTTCAACTGATCTGCAATTTCATTAATATAGAATATCTTACCAGACCAGAATCGCTCCAAATATTATAGGCTGGTTTCATAGGATCATAGACTTTAAAGCTAAAAGGGATAATGAGGTCCTTTAGTCCAACTCTCATTTTACAAAGAAATTTAAGCTGAGCAATTAAATTTTTTGTGTCATATAGAAATTCCCAAAGTCATACCCATAGTAAGTGGCAGAGAGAAGATTTGAATTTTAGCCCTACTATGCCAAATCTAGTATCAGGACCCCTATATCAAGACTAACTCCTTTCTTTTCACTCATCTCTTTTTTAAAAAAAAATTATTTTTTATTTATTTTATTTTTAACAAGTGTTTTTAAAACTTTGGGTTACAAATTTTCTTCCTTCCTCCCTCCCCACCCACCCTCATTGAAAAGGCAAGAAACTTGGTACAGGTTATAGATGTGTAGTTATGCAAAACACTTCCATAGTAGTCCTGTTGTGAAAAACTAAGTATATTTCCCTTCATCCTATCCTACCTCCCATTTATTCTATTCTCTCTTTTGACCCTGTCCCTCCTCAGAAGTGTTTGCTTTTGATTATCCCCTTCCCCAATCTGCCCTCCCCTCTATTAACCCCCTGTTATCTTGTCCCCTTTCCCCCTTATTTTCCTGTAGGGTAAGATAGATTTCCATACTCCATTGTGTATGTTATTCCGTCCTTACGCCAAATCCTGTGAGAATAAGATTCGCTCATTTCCTCTTATCTTCCCCCATTTCCCCTCCACTGTAAAAGCCTTTTCTTCTCTGTTTCATGTGAGATATTTTACCTCCTTCTACTTCTCCCTTTCTCCTTCTCCCAGTATAATCTTCTCTCACTCCTTAATTTTATTTTTCAGATATCACCCCTTCATCTTCAACTCACCCTGTGCCCTCTATCTATCTAGCTATACATACATATCATTTTTCCCCTCCTACTACCCTAATACTGACAAAGGACTCGTGAGTTACAAATATCATCTTTCCCTACAGGAATGTAAACAGTTCAATCTTAATAAGTCTCTTATGATTTCTCTTTCCTGTTTACCTCTTCCATGTTTCACTTGAGTCTTGCATTTGAAGGTCAAATTTTCTTTTCCACAGGAATGCTTGAAAGTTCCCTATTTCATTGAATGACCATTTTTTACCCTGAAGGATTATACTCAATTTTTCTGGGTAGGTGATTCTAAGTTGTAGTCTTATATCCTTTGCCCTCCGGAATATCATACTCCATGCCCTCCAGACCTTTAATGTAGAAACTGCTAAATCTTGTGTTATCCTGATTGTGTTTCCACAATACTTGAATTGTTTCCTTCTGGCTGCTTGCAATATCTTCTCCTTGACCTGGGAATTCTGGAATTTGGCTACAAGATTCCTAGGAGTTTTCCTTTGGGGATCTCTTTCAGGAGGTGATCGGTAGATTCTTTCAATTTCTATTTTGCCCTCTGGTTCTAAAATATCAGGGCAGTTTTCCTTGATAATTTCTTGAAAGATGATGTCTAAGCTCTTTTTTTGATCATGGCTTTCAGATAGTTCAATAATTTTTAAGTTCTCTCTCCTGGATCTATTTTCCCAGTCAGTTGTTTTTCCAATGAGATATTTCAAAGTCTCTTCTATTTTTTCATTGCTTTGGATTAGTGTTACAGTGCCCTGATTTCTCAAATTGTCACTAGCTTCCAATTTCTCCACTCTAATTTTTAAGGAAGCATTTTCTTCAGTAAGCTTTTGGACTTCCTTTTCCATTTGGTCAATTTTGCTTTTTAGGGCATTCTTCTCCTCATTGGCTTTTTGGACCTCTTTTGCCATTTGGGTTAGGCTATTTTTTAAGGTGTTATTTTCTTCAGTATTTTTTTGGGTCTCCTTTAGCATCACTCTCAGTTTTTCCTCTACTTCTCTTACTTGCTTCTCAAAATCCTTTTTGAGCTCTTCCATGGCCTGGGACCAATTTATATTTTTCTTGGAGGCTTTGGATGTAGGAGCTTTGGCTTCACTGTCTTCTTCTGGTTGTATGTTTTGATCTTCCTTGTCACCAAAGTAAGATAATATAGTCTGACTCTTTTTGCACTGCTTACTCATGATCTCGGCCAATTACTTGAGTTATAAACTCTTTGTTAAGGTAAGAGTCTGTTTCCAGTGTGGAGAATGTACTGTCCCAAGCTTCAGGGGTTTGGGTAGCTGTTTTCAGAGATACTTCTAGGGACCTGTAAATTTTCAATTCTTCTAAGGTGCTATGATCAAGGGCGAGGTGTTTACTTCTTTCCTGGCCTGTGCTCTGGTCTATGAGCACTATTTTCTGTCTTGGAACTATGAGGAGGGTTTCCTCTCCACAGCCACTACAAGTTCCAACATGCCAGCACTCCTCTTCACCCTAGGACCGCCACCCAGAGCTGTGACCCAGATCCAAGCACAGGCAAAGCCAGAGAATCCTGCACCAGCAGAGAGATCCCTGCAATCCCCCTCTTATCAGTCACTTGATTCCCCCTCAGTCCGTAGGCCTGAAGTTCAGGAAGCAGCTGCAGCCCCAGGGCTGAACTTGCTCAGGGAATGGGGTTGGGACCCCACGCTTCTCTTTCAGTACTGCAGAAACAGACTTTTCCCACTGACCTTCTAAGTTGTCTTTGGCATTCATGGGTTGAGAAGTCTGGAAACCACCACAGCTGCCTGTGATTCAGTCCTCTGAGGCCTGCTCCAGGTTCGCTGCGGCCTGTGCGCCCATGCCTGGCGCAATATACCTTTCTGATCAACCATCCAGGCTGTCTTTGGCTGGAAATTTGCTTCATTCTGTGTTTTTGTGGGTTCTGCTGTTTTAGAATTTGTGTAGAGCCATTTTTTATAGGTATTTGGAGGGGTTTGGGGGACAGCTCAAGCAAGTCACTGCTTTTACTTTGCCATCTTTGCTCCGTCCCAACTCCTCTCTTTTCTTATTATTAAGAGATACTTTGTTTTCCAGAGCTAAGGACCAGCAAGCAAGCTGTGCCCTGAGATTGGCATAACAACAATCTTTTGCATTCATGCTCTGGATGAACTCTGCTATGACTAAATCATAGAATTGGCTCAAACCACTTTCAAGTGAACTCTGACAATCACCTGCAGGAACCGCATTCCAGTCATGAAGCCCTGCTATGAATAGACTTTTTGTCCCTAGGCAAACTTGCCACATTATTGCCATTACACCTCACTGCTTGATTCCTTGTCTTGACACAGCTATATATATATTGAGGCTTAGCCTCAGTACCTTGGGTCTCTTTTGTCCTAGAAAAGACTCTGGCAGGTGTGTCTAGTTTTCCTTGCTTTGATGGAATAAAGAAGGTTTTTTGCCTATAACCTCTGTAAGCTCTTTGGTACTTTATTTTATTATTTTTTTCAGAGTTGACACTGGTATTCTTTCCAGCATACCAGTTGCCACATGTATTGTTATTGGCAATATAATAGTAGTAGTAGTAGTAGTGGTAGTAGTAGTAGTAGTAGTAGTAGTAGTAGTAGTAGTAGTGGTAGTGGTACTGGTATTGGTACTGGTAGTGGTGGTGGTAGTATAATAATAGTAGTAGTAGTAGTAGTGGTAGTGGTGGTGGTGGCAGTAGTAGTA
>NW_020950547.1:1496916-1549812 GCF_900497805.2 Vombatus ursinus | reverse complement strand
TAGTAGTAGTAGTAGTAGTGGTAGTGGTGGTGGTGGCAGTAGTAGTAGTAGTAGTAAAAGCAATAATAATAACATAATTTTGTGTTTATGCAAAGTCAGCTATTTGTGCTGAGTCAGTCTGGTGACTCCATTATAAAACCTTGTTTAGACTTTGAGTACATGGCAGCTAGCCTATATGAGATGGTAGAGCACATGTGCACTAATCCAGTCTCCCTATGATACTGTAATGAGGGAAGAGCTGAGGTGGCACTAATCCCATCTCCTCATAATTACATATACCAATCAAAATATTTTTGCCCTTATATAGAAGTTTACTCCTATCTATAAAAAGGAACAAACAGTTTGATTTGGGGCTGACTATACTCCAACTACAAACTGCTTTGGTGTGCTAAATAAACTACTTTGTCATATTTCCTGTTTGCCTCATTTGACCATGTTAAAGCCTGAACCAAGATTTATTTTAACAACTTTGGCAAGCCAGCCAGGAGGGCCCTTCATTAGCATCTGGGTGAGCTCAATCTGACTCTGATGCTGACACTCAGACCTTTGTTAGATTGTGAGTTGGAGTAGATTTCTCTTTCTCACACCCCCCCCCCCCAGTCTGCTGTAAAGTGGTCAGAGAATTACACTCCTGAAACTCAAGAAGGAAAAGAAGAAATAGGCCCTGAACACAAAACTGATTCTTTCTTATTTGTTTATGAAAAGAAATAGTGACACGTGCAGAAAAGGACAGTGGTAAGTAAATGGTCTTGCTTAACATTAGGTTTCCACAAGGCAAAGAATATTAGTATTCACTTGGGATTGGCACAGAGTAATCCTTTTGCTGACTTCCACTTAAGCAATCTGTTGAAAGAGTGGGACAAGGTAATACTGCCTGAAAAACCAGAAATTTCCAAACCTCAAGCTATAGAGCTTAACAGGTACTGGACTTAGGGAAACAAATTTGGTCAGATAAATATGGGACCCTTGATTATTGTCAGCTGCACATACTAAAAAAAATGGACTTGAAAAATCTAGAACCTAGGCAACTAGATTATTGGTGCTGTAGGGTGTGACTTTCAAACTGAGACTGCCTGTCATTACCATGTCCATTAGAGGCGCCAGTCCAAAACTAATGGGCCATCATATAATCTGGACTTCACAGTACCAAAGACCATGGCAACCACTTTTATAAAGGATAATTAGGGAACAGCATATGTTGTTGCATTGTGGCAGCAAATGAGCATGATCTAAAGCAATTGTTCTAACTTACATTAATCAATCATAAGTTCTGCCTGGCAAAAGTGGGGAAACTATTAGTGAACTCAGGGAAATTGTGTCTACGTGTTTGAAGGGGAAAGGAGAAAGAATTTATAAAAGAGAAGGTAAGATTAAGGAAGTGAAAATTTTGGCAGCTACTCGACATTGAAGAAGGAGGGACAAAGGACCAGAAAGAAAGATTCAACCACAATAACTGCAAGAACTTCAAACAATCTGTACCCTGTTGCCAATAGTGGGGCTGAAGATTCCCAATGACCAGAGAAGGGAAGTAGTCAGAAACTCATGGTTAGGCTGAGCAATGTAATAAAAATGACAATCCTACCTAAATTAATCTACAGAAACTAAGGGTATTTCTCAAAGTGCTTAAGAACCCCTTGAGGACTTCCAGGTATTAAAACAGAAAAGAATAATAGGCACCTGAGGGTGAAGGGAAGTAAGATGTCTACTCTCTTAAAATAGCTATTGGACCTTTTGTTAATGCCTAGCTCTCCCACCTCATTGTGTGGAAGGGACCTATTACTAAATTTGAGGCCATTATTCACTCTGATCCCAGAGGGGTTAATTTAAGAACACAAAGGAATTGATTTGGTTCTTTGGGTGATTTTCAAGGAATCTAAAAGGTTTTTGGGAAGGTGAGAGTCCCATTGAATCTTTGAAAGTGAGTTAACTAAAAGCAGTGGGCTCCATAATTTGAGGTGTTGGCAGTTAATGACCCATGGGAAAAACTGAGATTTTTGAATGTTACCATTTGTGATTGTAAATCCAGATTTGATTTGATTTGGTTTGGTTGAAGTTTGCCTTAAACTAAATTATAATGTGGTGTCTTGTAAAGTGAGATATGTTCTCCTCATAGGATAATTGTGGTAAATCAGAATTTAATGCAAAATACATTTGCTTTTTGTCATTGAGGCAAATTAGCCTTTCCTTTTGATCACTCCTCCTGGTAGTGTCCAGATATCCTTGGTGAGACACTTCACCCTGACTTATGTTAACTATACAATGTATTTCCTGAATTTCAGCACTGTCGTCTAGGCCATAACCTGGCAACTTCCATTATTTGCCTAGCAGTCACCAAACAGTTTTAGGGTTCAGAGTTCCCTATTTGAATTTTTTTTCTCAGCTTTTTCCCTGTTGGTATACAAATGAGTGTGTAGTGAAAGATATAGGGACAATCTATGATGTTAATGCAAAGGCTAAGCCTAATGGGTATTAGCTTGCCTAGAAGACTCTGCTCTTCCACTTCCTGTCTGGGAGATCTCAGGCATTAGTACCAAGAGCAAAACTGGAGATGATTCTGCAGGTCTTAGGGTAAGTGTTCCTGTCTTTCTTGAATGGCACAGAGGTTTTCCAGCTAAGGATTGAAACTGGCACTGAAGCTGGAGGTAATAGAGAGTTGCCCAATGAAGAGCAAGCCCAACCTAGCTGCAGAGAAACCTGCCCAGCACAAATAGCACATCCTGTAGGGAGCACCATGAGCACATTGCATGAATTGCAAAGACTTCAAAACCCTTCAGTATTGAAGGTATGATATGCTTCTTTATCAGTGTGGCCTCTGTTTGTCCCCACTCTTTCCACAGATGCTGTGTGTATTTGTGAGAGATTGTGCCTCAGGCTAATAAGGGGATTGTTTTATTGTTCTTAATCTGCCATCTCAGTAAACCCTTTTGTTTTGAGTTGTTTCAATTGGTAGATATTTAAGAAGAAGCACACTGGAGGGGGTTCATGTAGCCTTGCCAACTGGAACCTCTACAAGTTTTCTCACTTCATCCTGACTGGGCACTGGCAGGAGTGGAAATCCTTTTATTCTTTACTCATTAATTTTTAACATACTCTTTGCAGCAACTATTTGTTTCAAGAATTTTCAGATCTTTTTTAGCATAAATAAATCAACCAGGCTACCGACAGACAGGTATACTGCAGTTTATTTGTCTACATGAGTGTGACATACCCCATCAGTAGTTGATGGATATGTTTGTCTCACTCAGATCATACACATACACATGTGCACACAACAAACACACACAGATAGATATGTATATATGTATTGTAGATATGTAGATATGTGTATATAGAATATTATAATATAGAACAGTCACATGTAGATATTATAAATATATAAAACTATATAGCTCTCTACACACATATTATACACTCTCTTCATATGTATGTGTGTATATATGTGTATGTATATGTATATGCATGTATATATATATACACTCTCCTCCTGAGCCACATATACCTATATATGTAGATAAATAGATTGATAGATAGATAAATATGTAGATATAGATATATTCTCTCCTCCTGAGCTACAAGACCTAAAAAGAATATAACAGAAGAGAAGATATTTCTTGGTTTGAAAAGCAGTTTTAGGTAGAAATCATTTAGGCCATATAGGTAAGAAAAGGTATTTATTTGTTATTCGGTCGTGTCTGACTTTTTGTGATCTCATTTGGTGTATTCCTGGCAAAATATTAGAATGGTTTGCCATTTCCTTCTTCAGCTCTTTTTACAGATCAGGAAATTGAAGTAAACAGGATTAAGTGACTTGTCCAGGGTCACACAGCTTGCAAGTGTCTGATGCTAGATTTGAACTCAGTAAGACTCATCTTCCCGACTCCAAGCCCAGTGCTCTATCCCACACTCTATTCATACCACCAACTTCCCCTGACAACAACAACAAAAGGAAAACTATTTTCTTTGTCAGTGTGTTAATCAACATCTGCTAACCCCCTACTGCATGCTTTATTAGACAGGATAAAGGGATGAGTTCCTGGAACTATTCAAAGTCCCAAGAATTTTCTTTTGTAGTAGAGAAAAGGGAGGTACCAAAGGAGACATTCATTATATGGCAAAGAGGCATCAATAGCAAGGGCAAAGAAATATAGTAATAGTAATTATAGGACACAATGGGGTCAGTTATGTTCTCTCAAAATTCCATTTCCAACATATTAAAACCTCTACTGAAGTCCTCTACACCATGTCTTTCCCTCCTTCATCAGATGACCTCACTTCCTTTCCTTTTCTTATTTCACACCTTAAACCTCCCTCTGAATTGTCACACATTCTCTTTTATTCTGGGTCAGTCTCTGAGGAAGAGGTGGCCTTCTTCTTTGCCAAGTCTAATGCTTCAGGTCATGTCCATGATCCCATCTTTTCATGTCTCTTTTACAAGTCTGTCTCTGATTATTCCCTCATTCTCTCTCATCTTCAATCTCTCCTTCTGCACTGGCTTCTTCTACAATAATACCTAGATCTTTCCATTCTTCAGATGCCTTCATTTGTCCCTTACTTTCCTCAGTCATTTTCAGTTGTGTCTCTCTGACTCTCCATGACCCCATTTGGGGTTTTCTTGGCAAAGATACTAGAGTGGTTTGCCATTTCTTTCTCCAGCTCATTTTGCAGATGAGAAGCTGAGGCAAATAGGGTTAAGTGACTTGCCCAAGGTCACATAGCTAATAAATGTCTGAGGCCAGATTTGAACCAATGAAGACAAAACTTCCTGATTTCAAGCCCAGTGTTCTTATTCACTGTACCACCTCCATCTCTGTTCACAGCCAAACTCCTAGAAAAAGTTGCCTACACTAACTTCCTCTCCATACTCATTTCTCAGTCTCTTAAAATCTACCCTCTAATCTTATAACTTAGTTGAAACTTCTCTCTCCAAAGGAAGAGGAAGAATTAAAGAATAGTCATTTTTGGCAATTTCCTACTCAGGGTTACTGCAATTTTTGACCTGATAACAACAAAAGAAAAATCTATTATCTTCCCAGGAAATGCATCTAAGACATTACCAAAAGTCTCTCAAAACTTTTAAACACAGATAACTATTCCCTACTTCTGGTGATTCATATGGGGACAAGCAATGCTTCTAGAAGGAACCCAAGAATCATTTTCTAAAGATTATGAAATTTTGCACTTTGAAACTATAGGTCATAGGGACACAGATGGTATTTCCTCATTGCTGCCCACTGAAAGCAAGAGATACCAGAAGCAAAAAAAAAAAAAATGATTTGGTAAGTGAACAGCTGGCTAGGAAGGTTTTGTCTAAGAACGGGATTTGAATTTCTCAACCGTGGCTTAAATTATAGGGGTGACAGATTCCTAGCCAGGAATGGAATACAATTAAGAAACTTCAGGAAGAATGTATTTGCTACATGTCTTACAAATCTAATCTAAACGGCTTTAAACTAAAAAGAATGAGGGAGGAAGAAGACTGCTTAAATATATTCCCCAATCTATGTATCATAGAAAGGAGGAAGACCATAGGATGAAGTATTTGAGGCAGCTGGGCCAGGTCTGAGAATAACAATCATGAACCAAAGAATTGAGGAAGGAACCAGCTCTAGGTATGCAGAAATAAATGGGAATGATGGAACCTACAGATTATGGTTGGTGAGATTCCTGGTGTCCAAAGCATCCCTAAGGTTTTCCTTCTTTTCCAGAAGAGGTTGCTACTATCTCTGTCCTTGGAGGGGGGAACTGTTTCCCCATTTGCCTATTCACTTTGTGATTCAGTGGGGAGTGTGGGAGAAAGAAGGAATTTTCAGTACCTTGTTAGGCACCAGTCAAAACACCTGACATTTGGAAGCTTATTTCCCTAGCTGGTTATTTATGTTTCCATGCTATTTAAACTTGTTAAGGAAACTAGATGGACATTTATCATGAGTCTTTTTGTCTATGGATGTGTGGAACTGGATTGTGGGAGAAACTAGGACTCCATAGGGAAAAGCTGTTTTGATTGTTTTTCCCATCAAACACTTAGTAGAGGGTGACCGATTAAAATTTAATGGATGCAATTCATCAGTGATATATTAAATATTATTCTTATCCTAGGCTTATTCCCTCTTGAACCCTGTGTGAGAATAAAAAGACAAGCAGAACAAAATGATGCAAAAATAGGGCATTTTGGTGGTGTCTCCTGTTGCTGTTGGCCTTGTTCAAGAAGAGAAGTGATTGGGCATGTGTGCACATTGGCATAGTGACTGTTGACCACCCAGAGTGGTCCAGGACTAAAGGACCACAGTTACAGCGTGGACTCCCTGGAAGGCCTTTCTCATGGGCTTCCCCCAACTCAATACATATGGGACTTTTGCAGAGACTTATCTGTGTACGTAAGCAGCATAAAACAGAGAAAAGAAAGGCAGCAACAGAATCAAGAGGACCTGGTCTCAAGTTCTGCCTCTGACACATACTGGCTCAGTAACCCTAGGAATATTGCTTAACTTTTTCAGTGACCCAGGCAACGCTCTAAGACAGAATAACAGTTCTAATTGCAGAGTAGCTGATCATGTGCATTGACAAAAGAAATTCCCTAAAATGAAGAAATCATAGGTCAAGACAAAATGCATCTGTGTGTGTATTGTTTTCCCCAGAAGAACGCATGCTCCTTAAGGGTAGATGTAGTCTTATTTTTTTGTCTTTGTATTATCAGTACCTGACCCCTAGTAGGATCTCAATAAATGTTTTTTTTTTAAATTTAATTGAATGAAATTTTTCTGCTGCAGAACTACATTTTGGTAAATATGAGTCGACATCTCAGAGGCTTCCATGATTTAAGTAAATTGATACATGTGAAAATTCAAATGTTCAGAAAAGAGCAAGGAAAGCGTTAAGTGTTCACTCTGCAAAAGGATTTCCATAGTTATTTTAAATAATTAGCCTTCCAACACCCACCCCAGGTTGTTTGCTAAGTGAGATAACATGAATGAAAACATTTTGTAAACCATAAAAATTCTACACAAATGTAGAGGCACTTTCTTATTTTTAAAATATTTGATTTACAAATGCTTTTTCAGGAGCACATTTTGCATGAAGCAAGGTATCTCTATGCCCATCTATTTATGTGCCAATCATTTGCTCATTGTTTTGCACTGTGGTCATCTAAAACTGTATAAGGTGCTAGATAACCAGTTTATTTGCTGCCTAATTTTCTGTTAAATATTTGTATGAGTATGAGATGTATCTTATTCATAAAAATATGTGGGGAAAGATTCCCATATGCAAGGTTTAAGGTAGTTAGCAACATATAAAGAAAATAAGGAAGTATAGCATTTTACCAGGGAAGTAGGTATCCAGTAGCACATTTTAAGGGGAAGGTGTCTAGCTATTTGAAATTAATGCTCTAGTCTATTGGAAGGGATATGCTCATTTTAATTGGGCTAATAATATCTGACATGGTTTCTAGGGATAGCCTGGCAAAGATCCAGTTATTACATAGCCTCTGCTATCTATTGTATACAAGTTTAAATAAAACAGGCAGACACCGAGAAAGAGAAGGAAGACTTCTATTCATTCTTATCCTAGAGAAAAATGAAAAATATACTTCCTTCTGATTGAGGGAAAAAGGAAACTTTACACTTCACAAAAGGATAATGTTTTATTTCTTGTTTGTGTGGAAAAGGTGAGAAAAGGTCTTAAGGATGAAGCTCCAGGAGGGATAGTTTTGCTAGTTTGCTAATCCTCCGCTGTTTCAATAATTCAATAAATGTGTTACTGCATTCATGTGGCTAGCTGTTTCATTAAAGAGATATGTACTGAATGTAACATAGCATGAGGTGTTACCTACTTATAAAATATGTGGGGTAAGATTCCTGGATTTCAATGGGAAGATGTCTAGGTAAAAATCTCTTGAAAACAAATCCCCAATCTCCCTTTCCTAAGCCTTGTTTTGTTTTTGTCTCAAGGATTTAGCACTATTCAATTTAGGGGTAAACTTATATTTATGTTATTGTAACTGAATCCCTGGTGATGCACAAAACTGTCCTTGATTCTGGCAGACCTCATGCACTGGACTCAATGAAATGATGAAGTGGTCCCTTTCTTTGTCCTTGAGTGGGAAGAGCTGATTACTATATATATTAACATTTTATTGGAAGCTGAAAAGATAGAATAAGCTTCTCCTAGGAAGCTTAGCCTTCTCTTCAAGGGGAAAGGAAACCAGCTTAACAGAGATATGAACCAGTCCACCTTTAATAGACAAGTAAGGAAAAATGCATTTCCTGTCTGACACTCTACTGTCTCACCAATGTGTATTCATTGGTTCTTGGCCAAGGGAGAATCAGCCTCTACTTCTTAACATCCAACATGAATTGGGTCCTGGAGGAAGGTGTGAAGAGTGGTAATTAGCAGCCATAGCTTAGGATACCAACCCTCTGCCTTCCTAACCACATGATGGGTGGTGGGAAGAATGACTGCTTATTGGAACTTCCAGCTCTTCTTCTTCTAGAAGCCTCTCTAACACAGACCCAGAAATCCACGGTCAAACATGTCAACAACTGGTGAACTTATAGAATATCCAAAGTCTCTTATCTTCGTAGTAACATAGATAACCTATTGTTAATTCTAGAACTCATGCAGAGTCTCAGAAAAAGCACTTGCTAATGATTTAGACTTCTTGGTACACTGGTAGCAGCATGCTTAAAGGGAAAGTACTATAACTAAGGAGCAATATTACTCTTTTAAGTGTTAAACCTGTCAAACAAAAGTCAGGAGATGATACTTTATGACATTGGGCTTAAGGAAGCTCTAAAAAATTAGACTCATAGGTGTAACTGTAAATACTTCTTAGGTACCTTTTCGCTATGAGGGATGGAGCATACGAATGGATTTTAGTTATGTTCACTACTTAGGTGAACGTGGACAGGATTTCTTGCCTCTCAGGGTCTCCATTCCCTTAACTATAAAATAAGAGCACTGGATTAGATAGCTTTTAACGTCCCTTTAATCTCAAGATCCTTTGTATATATGGTCCTATTTATTTGGCACTAAAGTACAGTAAGGAGGATTTTCTTAGAATTTTGGCTTGAGGTTTTTAGTGAACATCAGTGAGTATAGAATAAAAAACTCATTAGCAAAATTATTGCATGTCAGTTGATGGTTATACATCCATCCTATGAAATCAAACCCAAATGCCATCTCCTTAATGAATCCTTTCCTAAAGGACTTGTGTAATATTGTGTACTCTAGTTATCTATATTTGTGACTTATACCTCTATTGGACAGTAAGGTTCATTATACAGGTGTTAATAAATGTCTGATATTAAATGTTGAATAATTGACTATAAACACCAAAGGTGATGGTTAAAATATAATTGTATAGTTTTTTAAATCACCTTTTTCTAATAACAACCTGCCTATAAATTCATGTCATCAGTTCATGGGCTCTAATCAGAATTGGAACATGGTGTAGTGGAGTATGAGTGCCAGACTTGGAATCAGAAACAGTTGGGGACCAATTTTGCCTTTGATACTTACTAGCTCTGTGTTCCTGGTCTTTGAGGTTTAGTTCATCATCTCTTGAATGAGGATAATAATAGCATTTATATCACAAGATTGTTGCAATAGTTAAATGAGATCGTGTATGTGAAGTGATTTGCAAATGTTCATTGGATCATGGATTTAGAGTTAGAAGGGGTCTTAGAGACCATCGAGTCCACCCTTCTTGTTTTATACATGAGGAAACTGAGGCTGAGAGAGGTAAATATTCACCCAGGGTCACAGTGCTAGTAAGCATCAAAGGTAGGTTTTGAACACAGGTCTTTCTAACTCTATAGTCTAACATTCTATCCATTTAGGGGATCCATTTAGGGAATCCATTTAGGGAAGCTGCCTGGCTTCTTAAAGCCATATGAGTAATAATAACAACAATAGCAACACTTGAATAGCACTTTAATATTTGCAAACACTTTCTTTTTTGATCCTATCAACTATTTTATGAGGTAGGTGTATTATTATCCCTATATTACAGATGAGGAAACTGAGGATAAGAGAAGTTAAGTGAGGTGCCTGGGGTCACATAGGTAGTAAATTTCTGAGGCAGGATTGAACACAGGACTTTCTGATTCCAAAGTCTAACACTCTATCCAACTAATAAAATAGAAGTATTAATTAATTATTATAGTATTATTACTATTACTAAATAACACTATATTGTCACTCTCTGAAGCTTTGTGAGTGAAAGACAAACTGTTTTGTCTTAATCAAAACCCAATGACCAAACCTAAAGGTTTTTGATTGGCAGATAAAGTGGTAAAGGAACATGGAACCTTAAACAAAACTATAAGGTTATATATATATATATATATATGTACACAAAACTATAGAGTTTTATATATATAAACTATATATATACATATAAACTATAATTACAAAATGCTTTGGAGGGGGGAAGAATGTTCACTTTTAAAATTACATCATCCAAAATGTGTTTTTAAAGCTTATCCCATTCCCATGCTCTTGAAGGAGATGGGGCATTTATTTAATAAGCTTGAATTGCACAATGGATGATACAAAATGCATATAAAATTAAATCAAACAGGTACATTAATCACTGACAATAAAACAAATGGCTCAGAGGGGCCAAACATTTATTTAAGTGACCCACAGTAGTAGAAGCGAGAATAGCAGAAGATAAAGAGCAGTGGGGAAAAGTATAGAGGTTTTTCTTTAACAGGATTCGTCAAGGGGGTGACTGAACAATAGAAAATGTCCCAACCTATTTGGCCTTCTTTCTGGCAGAGATTGGAGAACAGAGAGGCTACCTTCTTAAAGACCTAATTGGAAATCCATTTGTTTTAGATGGCTAATCTGTTTTTATTGTGTCAATATAGATGACTTGGATAACTATTGGCCCCCTGGCTCTGGAGTGATCAGATGGCAACTCTGAAGTTGGACAGTGGCCAATCTCTGGCTGGTGTAGAGGCATTAAAAAAATGTGATGACCTAAATGGCTGATAAATAAATATACCTCCCCAATTCAAGCTTAGCTTGACTGGGGTGGAAGGCAAGTTGCTTCAAGCTAAGCATGCATACAAGCTCCAGGAGCCTGAGGGTTGATACAAACTCAAACACAAGATCTTCTCAGTCTGGATTCTTCATTCAAAGAGAAGCAGCTTAGAGTGGTTTATCAAAGAGGCTCTTAATCCTGCCTGCTTGTCTAAGAATTTCTAGGCAAAAAATAATGTGGCTTTGATCATTTAAACCCAAATGAGTCACAAATGAATCATAAATTGGGGGATTAATTTTCTCCAAAAGATATGACAGATTCCAAAATTAAAGTTTAAAAAAGTGTTTGGCAGGCCCTTCTTTACTTTAGGATTTCCAACTCAATGGACCAGGCTCCCAATCTTTCAGAGATTTTTTTTTTGTTTTGTTTTGTTTTGTTTTGTTTTGTTTTGTTTTGTTTT
The DNA here is from genome assembly GCF_900497805.2 of Vombatus ursinus. Taxonomy (NCBI): domain Eukaryota; kingdom Metazoa; phylum Chordata; class Mammalia; order Diprotodontia; family Vombatidae; genus Vombatus; species Vombatus ursinus. The sequence goes on along the minus strand of NW_020950547.1, from coordinate 1,538,365 downwards.
TCAGCCTTTTCCCCTGATACCTTAGTAGCACCTTATGTGGCACTTCTAAGATCAAATGCAAATTTCTTAATCTGGAGTTTAAGATTTTCCAAAATTTGTCCCCTCTGTCCCTTCCAACTTTATTTTATAGTGCTCACCTTCACATATTCTATAATCCAGCCTAATTGAACTGCTCACTGTGCCCCAAATTTAAAGGCAAAGACCATCCTCCATGCTTGGAATATACTCTCTCTTCATCTCTACATCTCAGAATCCTTAAATTCCTGTAAGATTCATCTCAACTACCATCTCTTCTAAACAATTAACCAACAACTCTCCATGCTCCCTTTCCCGCAACAACTGGTCCTGTGTGGTTCACATATTGTTGTTGTTCAGTCATTTTTCAGTTGTGTTCAACTCTTCATGACCTCCTTTTTGATTTTCTTGGCAAAGATACTGGAGTGGTTTGCCATTTTCTTCTCCAGCTCATTTTGCATACCAGGAAACTGAGGCAAACATTGCCCAGGTAAGTGTCTGAGGCCGGATTTAAAATCAGGAAGCTGAGTCTTCTTTACTCCAGGCTCAGCACTCTATCTACTGCACTACCTAACTACCCTATGGTTTACACAAGAACCACATAAAAACCAACTGTACTTTACCATTTGGAGTGCCTATTCCACTGGATCTTCCTGTTTCTGTCTCCTTTTTTATTGTATATCCCTTAAATAAAGCTGAATTGCTTTACTTTCTCCCTGCTAACTCTGTATTCTGTCTTCTTGTGCTCAGTGTTTCCTCCTGTTGTACTTTGCAATCCCAAACCTCACTTCAAAATGCATGAAGACAATGGTCTATTCAAAAACCTTTATTCTTAGGAGTCAGGAAGGATAGGATTGGGCTCTGGGATTTATTTTGTGCTTGGTAGGTAAGGATGGGCCCAGGGACCACGGTTTTAGGTGTTGCTGGAAAACTGAGCTGGAAAAATATCGCATTGGTGATCTTTTCCTCCTCCAATCTCTCACATATAGGACTTTATTTGTATTTTCCTCATGTACATTCTTTGATAATAGTAATAGCTAGCATTTATGTTGCACTTGAAGATTTACAAGGTACTTTACAAATATCTCATTTGATCACATTATCCCTACTTTACAGATGTGGAAACTGAGGCAGAAAGAGGTTAATGACTTGCCCACTGTCATACAACTAGTAAGACTCTGAGTCTGAATTTGAATTCAGGTCTTCTGACTCCAGGTCTGGTATTCTGTCCACGACACCACCTACCTGCCTCTCTCCAAACATAGAGAACATGGAATGTTAAAACTGGAAGGGATCTTAGAGGTCATATCCTTCAGCCCTTTCATCTTATAGTTGAGGAACAGAGTTCAAGAGATGGTAGAATGACTTGTCAGGGAAGGCTTCTTGGAAGAATTGATCTAGAATCATTAATCAGATTGTAAGAAACTTGAAGTGGGCAGGAGTTGTTTTTTCAACTCTTCTCAAAACAGCTACTACCACAGTGCTTTGAAGCAGCTAGGTGGTGTATGCATTTTCTGACTACAAAAAACTTTTCTACTTCATAATGTGGATTGTCTTCAATGTTAAGTGTAATTAAAAGATATATATTATATATATATGTATGTATGTACACACACATACACATACACACATACACATATGCATACGCATACACATATACATATATACATATATATGGTCTTATTAATATATATATACATATATACATACATATGTGTATATATATGTATGTGTGTGTGTGTGTGTGTGTGTGTGTGTGTGTGTGTGTGTGTGTATATATATATATATATATACACATATGTATATGGACCAAACTGGCCTCTAAACTGTGGGTAGCCAGAGCTAAGCAGAGCAGGCTAGAGACAGGAGAGTCCAGAATCAAAAAGTTTAATTTCAAAGTGAGAGAAATGGCTTGTAAGCAAGGAGGTAGATTAGACACATGTCCTAGGGCCCTTCCCCTAGTGGGGGGATCCAAGGCAATGTCTGGAGATCTCAATGCTTATACCAATGGGTATGCAGTGAGCTGTAGCCCTGACAGTGAAGGGTAACAGCAACAATGAAACCAGTTTGATTCATAGCTGGGCTTCATGAATGGAACATGGGTACTTGTCCAAGCTTGTCCGTGCTTATCCCAGCTCAGAGAACACCTGGTGCTGGTCAAAGCAATACAATAATTATATAATTTTCCCAGAGGGTGAGGGCAAAGGATTGTTGTTATGCCAGGCTCAGGGTACAGCTTGCCTGATGGGCTTTAGCTGTGGAAAACAGGGTGTCTCCTAATATCTTCAATACATACACACACATACATATATGTGTATATATACACATATATGTATACACACATATATGTATATATGTGTGTGTATGTGCATGTATATATATATATATATAATGTTGAGAGAGAGAGAGAGAGAGAGAGAGAGAGAGAGAGCGAGAGAGAGAGAGGCAAAGAGCTAGGTGGCATGTCCAGCCTGGAATCAGAAAGACCTGAGTTCAAATCTGGCCTCATACACTGACTAGATATGTGACCCTGAGCAAGTTGCTTAACCATATTTGCCTCAGTTTCCTCACCTGTAAAATAAGTTGAAGAAGGACATGGCAAACCACTCCAGTATCTTTGCCAAGAAAAACCCAAATGGGCTCATGAAGAGTTAAACATAACTGAAAAGTGACCAAACAACAATATATATGTACAACTATTTCTAACCATATATGTATGTATATGTGTGTATGTGTGTTTGTACATATCCTTCCTATAGTCAAGTAACAAAAGAATGTCATTGGATACAAACCTGCATTTTTAATCCTGGGGAGGTGATAGGTGTGGGAGTAGGGATAGTATTTTTAAAGTTTCTGTAAGTAATCTGAAGAAATTATAGAACAATCCACCCCAAACAATTTCTCACTCATCCTTCCTCTCCTAGTCTTTTTTCTTCTGTTTCTTTTAGCAGGAAATTAAGCAGACAATAATTTCTCACAATAATATTTCTTAGTATGCATGTAGTTCATTATGTTTGCAGCACACTTTAAAAACATTCATTAGCTAATCAGATGCTGCCCTTTTAAGGTACGTAAGTAAATTCCTTTGGCCCCTTCTTAAGAATAAGGAAATAAAAAGTGTAAGAAAGGCAATTTGTTGCATATTGAGCTGCCAGTCAGCATGAAAGCAAAGATTATCTCAGAATGTCAATCAGTCAAAATGAACAGTCTCAAGACTAGGGCTATTGCTGGAGAAATTAACCAAAAAGATCGTCTATTACCATAGAGAGACTGAAAAAAAGGTAGACAAATAATAATAATAGTAATTGCTAATATTTATATAACATTTGTTTTGGACCAAACAACTGTGCCAAGAACTTTACAAATATTATCTCATTTGAACTTTGCAACAATCCTGGGAGATGGGTGCTATTATTATCCCCATTTCACAGATGCAGAAACTGAAGTGGAGAGAGGTTAAATGACTTGCCCAGAGTTACACAGCTGGTAAGTGCCTGAGGCCAGATATGAACTTAGGTCTTCCTGACTCTACACCCAGAGCTCTATTCACTTCTGAGTGCAGAAATAATTTCAGGTACTAGATCTAAGGAGTGAGCAACATGATATCTAGGCATAAATCAATAATAGATACATTCATTGGGTCAGAGAGAGTCACTAGAATATCATCTAGCAAATACCTACTTAATTGCACTCAACAATACCCTTTTAGTTTGAAAACTGTTTGTTTATGGTAATCTCAAATTAATAAGGCCCCCATAAATCATTCTTAACACAATAGCCAGTGGTCAATGGGTAACTACTCTCAGGGAGGACTTGGGGGACCAGGGAATGGAATTTTTGAGCTGTACCTTGCTTCCTAATAATAAGCAAAAAGGGAAACTGTCTTTACATAATCACTCAGGCCCTATGGAAGAAGAGACAAGTCTTTCAACAGAAGTTCCTAAAATGACAAAAATTTGCTATGTTCTCTCCAGGGGTATGCTGGTAAGTGTTTAACAACCAGGTTTTCAAAGTCCTGTTATTCTGAAGCAAAATGCTCAGCATCCAGCTGGGTCCAATTCTGTCCCCCTAGAACATACTTGGGCCAGATGCTGAGGCCAGTGAACCATGAGTCGCCCAACCACTGGAGAAAACTGAGACAACTTTGATCTCCAACCCATAGGGAAAACACAATCAAAGGGGAAGGAGTCAGAAAGTGCACAGTAGCGGAATATAGAGGAAAAAAAAAAGATAGAAATTACCAAATATCTAAAGAGGAAGGAAACTTAAAGACCTTGAACATAAGCAGATAAGCCAACAGGAAAGACGTTAATAATAGAAGGGAACATGGCCTCCAGATCATCTAAAAGAGTCTCCCCCAGAGATTGTCTTTTGACTCTTTTTGTATGCTGAGCACTTAGCACTGTGCACATAGTAAGTGCTTAATAAATGTTTATTGACTGGTTATTTATGAAGAAATATTACAAGAAAAAAGAAGACAAATCAATACATGATGAAACAGAAGACCCTATGTACTTCAAAGAGAGCATGAAACTACAGCAGGATGCTTTCAAATGATTTAAAAGAAATAAGAATTGTGAAAATAAAACATATGGGCTTAACAACAGAACTAATATGCAGACTAGAAAAATTTGAATCAACAATTGCAAGTCTCACCAAAAAAAGATTTTAAAAAGTGGGAGTGCAAATGTGCAAAACGCAATTTGCAAAATGCAAATATACAAAAGTGAAAGATAATCCAGAAAAAAAGAAGGAAAAAAGCAAGAACATTAAAAGAAGACACGATTTCCATACAACAAATCTATTCTTGAATTCAAGATGCATAGAGGCAACTTAAGAATTAGAAGCGTCCCAAGAAGACACATGTCAAAAACTTGAATGTCATAATGCAAGACATGATGCAAGAAAACTTCCTAAAGCTTTTGAACACAGGAAACAAAGGTGCCGATTAGAGGAACCTACATATCACTAAGCTATGCTACAAAATTCAAGATGCTTAGTGGTTAAATTTGATAATTCCAATAACAAACAACAAATTCTCCAAAGATGAAAGATGAAGGAAAAAAGAAGTGATAGTAGAGAAACAAGGCCTGAAACACCACAAACTAAAGCTCACAAAACCTCATCTACAGGCGAATTAATGTTTTTGTGGGACTAAATTGTAGAACTGGAGGGAACATAGAAGGGGAGAGGGGAGGGAGAAACTAGGGGGAACATGTACTGTTTCCTACTCAAGACTGACACTGAAGGCAAACTCTCTCCTGTAGACTCTCAGGAACAAGAGAGCCTAAAGGAAAATGGGCAAGGAGGAAAGAAAGAGAGAAAGTTTGTTTCAGTGATGGGAGTACCACAAAAATAATGTTCTCCTTCATCCTTCGTTTTTTGAGAAGGAGCAATGACACCACAGGGTGATGTCTTGACTTGAGCATGAATTGGATTTAGGTGAGGCAGAGCTGTGCACAGTCATCAGCCTCACTCCCTCCTCCAGAGTCGTCCAGGGGCCAGTGGCAGGACAAAAGTCAAGATGACTGGCCATGGCCTGGGATGCAGTGAATGACCTTGACATCTTTGATGTCTGACCAAGCTCTAAGCACTCCACAATGCCTGCTTCAGCAACCTTCATGCCTATGGGAACAAATTGTCCTCATCCACCCAACTCACCAGTGGGTTTGGGGCTTACAATGTAGTGCTAATGTAGCTTTTCAGCATTATCTCACATTATATCCCCTTGTGTGTATTCTACGCTTTGGCCAAAAAAATTATCCCTCGGGGAAAGAATGATATTCTTTAAAGAGAGATGGGGACCTAACAGCAGATATAATGCGCAGAGATTTGATGCTTTGAAAGAATACTACTTCTCAGGAAGTGTTGTGACTACTCCCTTGAGAGAAGGGAAATCACAAATCCTGGTGACAACTGGCATCCAAAAGAATGAGAGGGCTTGGACACAGAGAGGAGATTTCATGACAAAAAGGGGGGAAATGTGGGTGGGGATAGGCCGAGGCAAAGTAACTATTATGGAGGTGGAGTTGTAGAAGGTAAGAGAGGGTTTCAGGCTGGGGTCTCTGCTCATTCCCTTCCAGGTGGGAGTGTAGTAATTAGGAAACTCCCTTTACTAGTGTAGATGGACCCATTCTTTGTAATTTATAATCTTAGAGAATGGTGTGGATCACTGAGAAGTTAAGTGACTTTCCCAGGATTATACAGTCAGTATATGTTATAGGCAGGATTTGAACCTGATTCTCCCTGACTACAAAGCTAGCTCCCTATTTACTGATATAGCTGCATCTATGTATGTATTTTCTATCATCTAATGATTCAAAGTGAAAATATTATATTAAATGTGCTGTTATTTCTTTGGATGTATCACATGATTAGAGGCCCCAGATATTTGATAGAAAATGTTTTAGATTTTTTTTTCCTGTCTTCATGTTGTTTATGTTTTCAGAAGGAGCCTTCAATATTAGAAGCACACAGCAGCCCAACAGAAAGTCTGGGCTGTTGGGAGAGTCTGAGTCTGTTGATTAGGCTAAGGAATGCTGTGTTCCCTGAAATTCATGCTATGAAGCATTTGCAGGCCCTTTTACATGGTGGCACTAAAAATAAAATCATGGGCATTGAGCAGATGGATTGAATTAAGAGCAGGTTTGATGCCAAGTTCAGTCAATGGTGAAAAGAAGCATTCATTTGAAAGACTTACTATTTCTTTTACCAGGATGCTTTACTCCTTTCTCTTTTCCTGTTGGAGAACAAAAGTCATTTTTTCTATAATTCCACTATGTGTATTTGATTGGATTCTGAGAACGGTTCAAGAGGCTTATTATTTAGTTTTCCACCCTCTCGCCCCCTCCAAAAAATATCCAAGCGTTTATTAAACAGCTACTATTAGATTGTGAGCTCCTTGAGTGCAGGGCCTGACTTTTGCTTTTCTTTTCATTCTCCCACCCCTTAGCACAGCACTTAGAACATAGTAAGCACTTAATAAATGTTTATTGATTGATTAATTCCAGGGCATATACTACAAAACAGCCCCTGCCCTCAAGAAACTTAGTCTTAGCTAAGGTGTTGACAACTTCAAATGAAAAATAACTTTTTTAGTACAAACAAATCTGATAAAATTTCATAGGTCTTACCAGTAAAAAAAATAAAGATTTGAAGGGGAGTTCAAAATTTTTGGCTCTTAATGAATATGACTTCCTGTTTCATGAAGCAAATGTTATGGATTTTCCTAGGATGTTCCATAGACATAAAATAAAATAAATCTTTTATGGACAAAACACTGATGAATTAAAGCATAAAGGAACTAGAAATCTAGGCGTAATCTCCCTTGATATATGTATGACTCTATAAATTAAGGGGAAATATCTTTGAAAAATATGATTTCATCATGTCAATCCCATTTGCTGCCAAAGTGATTTTCCTAAAATTCAAGTCTGTTGTCTCTCACTGTCCTATGCAAAAAGTTCCAGTAACTTCCTATTGCTTCTAGGAGAAAAACATAGGCTTTTCTGATTGTCATTGAACATCTGGAGTCAGCCAGCCTTTTCAGATTTCTTATGAATCATTCCTCTTCATGCACCCTATGTTCCAGCCAAACTGGTCTTCTCACTGTTCTCCACACGTTATATTCTCATCTCCCCTCTCCCTGCCTTTGCACTGGCTGTGTACCGCATCTGGGATGTAGTCCCTCCTTGCCTGTGCCCTTCAGACAGCAGTGTCAAACTTTAATAGAAACAGGGGTCACTGATCTGTTCCTAAGGATCCCTGAGAGTCATATATTGACAGTTTTAAAACATAATGTTACCTATGTTGTATTGCATTTTAATTTATGTCGTTAAATATTTCGCAATTACATTTTAATCTGATTCAGCCACACTTGGGAGTGTTGCCTGGGCCTGTGGGCTATGCATTTGATAACTGTGTTTTAGAATACCTAGTTCCTGGGGGCAGCCAGGTGGAGCAGTAGATAGAGCTCTGGCCTTGGAGTAAGGAGGACCTGAGTTCAAATCCGGCCTCAGACACATAACAATCACTAGCTGTGTGACTCTGGGCAAGTCACCTAACCCCAATTGCCCACCAAAAAAAAATAGAATGCCTAGTTTCCTTCAAAGCTTAGATCTAATATTGCCTTCTGCATAAAATTTTTGGTGATTCTCTCAGATGGTAGTACCTTGCTCAAGGTCCCCCAAATTATCTTGTATTTCTTTGTAAACACTGGGTTGTTTCACTTTCATATTTGAACCACATCAGGGGCCTAAAACAGTGTCTGGAATGTACAGATAAGGGAACAAGACTTGTTCCTCTTATGTGATTCACTGGTATAGAAAACTCTTGGGCAGCCATGTGCTGTTAATATTGACAACTGGCTCTAGTTGGGGTGGAGGTGTGGGGACAATATTGTATGCTTGACAGCCTTTTGAGCTTAATTTCCCTTATTAACAATTTTTTCCTCACTTTCTTAAGACTGCACAATTAATGAAACAACAAATCAAGCCTTGATTTGTAGTGTTTGCCCATTTTTGAGGGGTAAATGCTGACACTGAAAATTTAACCATGGCTTCTGATTCTCTTAGAACTAGTTTCAGCATCCTTTGCCTCAGGGGAAGATACTCCTTCTAGTGGTGCAGGTTGGCACTTTCCTTTAGATGGAGACCACTAAGATGTTACTTGTTTTGCCCATGGTGAGCCAGCCAGGATGTGTCAGCAGCAGGACTCTGGTCTTTCTGATTTCAAGGTCAGCTCTCTCACCACAGTCCATTCCATGGCTCTTAATGAATATTTCTTTATTTTTTTGTACAGTAGAAAGAGGACTAGATTTGGAGAAAGAGCCCTTGGGTACAAATAATCCTGCTTCTAGAAATATGACCTCAGGCCTCTCTAAGAGGTATGATTCTTGAGCCTCTAGATCTATGACCACTGAACCCCTCTAGGCTTAAGTTTTCTCCTCTATAAAACGAGAAGGTTAGAAGAGATAAACTCCAAGGTCCCTTCTAGCTTTAAAATTTTATGATCTATATAACCTGCAAGTCTATTCACACAATATGCATGATAATCATCAAAAACCACTTGGCTTTTTTTCCCTAACCAGTCCTGTTGTCTTTATGCTCATGGGAAGGAAAGATTCTGTTTTTGTACAAGGCTTATGTTACTCAAATGACCATCATTGACTCATATTCCTTTAATTACTTTGGCTTTGTGGGACATATATTAACAGTTTCCTCCCTCCCTCCCTCCCTCACTCCCTCCCTTCCTTCCTTCTTTCCTTCCTTCCTTCCTTCCTTCTTTCCTTCCTTCTTTCCTTCCTTTCCTCCTTCTTCCCTCTTTCCCTTCCTTATTTCTTTCCTTCCTCTGCTTCCTTCCTTCTTTCTTCCCTCCCTGCCTTCCAGCCTTCCTGCTTTCTTTCTCTTTTCATGCCTAACCAGACATAGCAGACATGTTAATAGGTGCTCCATAAATATTATTTGATTGAATAACTGATTGAATTGATTTCATGACTCAAGTATGTAATGTAGTAGGAAAAGTATCAAGCTTGAAGTCAGAAATCAGGAGGGTCCTGGGTTCACATCCTATCTCTGATACTTCTTTTCTGTGGGACCATGGACAATGGTTTCCTCATTAATAGAATGGAGAGAACAATACTTGTCCTCCCTACCTTACAGGGTTTTTGTGAGGAAAGTGTTTCACAAATCTTAAAGAACTCAACCAATGGGAATTCTTGCTATTATTATTTCTAAAAGTTATATTCAGGTGAGTCCATCTCATGGTGTACCCAGCATCGTTTATTTGAAGTTGTGCTTCACTTGTGCCACTCTCAGCTTCTGTCTAAACTGTCTCATCCTGGTCTTCCTTCAGCTTAACATGTAGCTGAAATTTGGACCAGTAGTTTTATAGGTGATATTCATACTTCCAAAACCATAAGAGCTACTTTCAGGATGTAATTCTTCATATCGACAGACTCACTGCACTCATTCTTTTGGCCAATTCTGTGTTGCTTTCAATGTTGCAGTAAGTATGACTCATGAGGTGGCTATATTAAAGGTTCCCAAAAGAACCCTGAGTGTGGCCCAAAGCCCAGCATGATGTACACTGCAGGGTCAAGTCTTAAGTGGGACCTGGGAGGTACACTGGCTGCAGGGTAGGCTACTTCAAAAACACTTTGACATGTATTAGATTTAAAAAGTCATTCTGAATAGATTCCCTAGTTCAAGCAAATATGTCCTTAATTTTAGATTCACAGATGTATAGCTGGAAGAGATCTCAAAACTCATCTAATGTTTTTTACGCATAAGGAATCTGAGACCAAGAGAGATTAGGCAACTTGACCAATGTCATACCAGAAACCCAGGGATTCTATCTCCAAATCCAGGGCCATTTTCACTATACTGGCTGCCTTATTTAGGCTTATCAATTCATAGCTATATACTAACTCTGAAAAAGAACCCATGACTGCTTTTACAAAGTAGGCATAAGTGTTAAGGTTCTCTTTGGTGACAAACTTGAAGATTTTAATGAAATCCATAGCCAATAGAGGCAACTCATTGGTCTAGAAGTCTAACATCATTTAGGTCCTAATCCCTTGTTATACTGTGGAGCATATCTGCATAGAAAAGTATTTATGAATTAAATAGTTGTTTATCTCCTACAGATTCAATGTCTTTACATCCCGATTTTTTCAGTGTAAAGGAACTGTTGATTTTCCCCAAGTTAAAAACACCAAATAGACTTAGACCCAAGAATTGGAAAGGGCATTAGAAGTCATCTGGTCCAACCTCCCACCTTTATGTAAGATTTTTTTGTACTATATCATCCTCGAAAACTGGTAATCCAAACTTATGGAGTACCTGTGGTGATGGGAGCTCACTCCTTTATGAGGTACAAATAGTTGTCAAAGAGTTCATATTATTGAGTTGAAAGCTGTCCTCACATAACTTCCATTCACCCATCCTTTTTCCACCCTCTGCTTCTACACAGAATGTCTTATCATTCTTCAGTATGACAGTTTTAGATATATGAAGGTTTGTAAGTTTCCTCATAGAATATAAACTAGGGATGAGAACTGCAAACTCAGTAAGATAGGTTGCCATTGATTTGCAGAGAAGATGGTAACTGGAAAGAACACTTGGGGATAAAGAGAAATCAACGATATTTTCCATTTTTAAAAATCTCTGATAAGCAGTGATTCCTAAGTGCTCCTATTGTTGTTTAGTCATTTCAGTCATGTCCAACTCTTTGTGACCCCATTTGAGGTTTTCTTGGCAAAGATACTGGAGTAATTTGCCATTTCCTTCTCCAGCTCATTTTACAGATGAGAAGACTGAGGCAAACAGGGTTAACTGGTAAGTGTCTGAGATGAGATTTGAACTCATGAAGATGAATCTTCCTGACTCAAGGCCCAGTACTCTATCTACTGCACCACCTACATTCCTAACCAGGCATACAGTTACTCTTTTCTTTTGGTTTAATCATTTTGACATAATCATATTTTGCTTATATCACATTCATTTCCATCAATTTTATGCAATATTCCCATATTCCCTCATCCTCCAACAAAAGAAGGGAGAAATCTTTTTTTCATACTTCCCCATGGGGCCCAATTTGGTCATTATAAGGATGTAACATGGACTATGATTTATTATTCTTTCTCTTTGCATTACTATGCTTATTGTGTATGTGGTTTTCTTGGTTCTGCTTACCTTAAGGCGCATTATCATATAAGTCTTCCCACATTTCTCTGAATTCTGCCTATTTGTTGTTTCTTATGGCACAATTATATTTTGATACATTCATGTACCACAATTTGTTCAGTCATTCCCCAGATGATAGGTATCTACTTTGTCTCCTGTTCCTCACTACCACCAAAAGTGCTGTTATGAATATTTTGCTCTATATAGAACCTTTCTTTGCATCATTAGCATCTTTGGCATGTGTGAACAGTGGGACCTCTGGGTCAAAGGGGATGGACAACTTTAGTTACTTTTCCCCCACATAATTACAAAATGTTTTCTAGAATGGTTGGACCAATTTAAAGCACCACCAACAGAGATCATGTGCCTGTCCTTCCACAGCCTTTCTAACATTGACTCTTTTTGATCTTTCACGGTCCTTTATTTTTTAACAGAGATGTTCTACAGGACCACCAAAGAAAACAAAGCATTTTAAATATTGTAGTAGAATTCTGGACTCTGGCTTGGTGTATATCCAGAAAGTGGATTTCTTAAACATGCTAAGAGTTGCACCTAAGAGAAAGAAAAGTATGTACTCTTCACACCCCAATCTGGCCTCAGATTATGTTTTTCCTGCTTTTGGCTTTCCAAGTCTAACACACAATCTATAAAACTTACCTGCTTTCTAACTCATTAATTTTTTTGTTAGATCTGACAACTTAGGGAGCTTTGGGGAGGGAGGCAGACAGGGAAATTTCCATTGAGAATGGACAGTTTGTACCTCAGCACACTAGTCATTTATTAATCCAACTCTTACACTATGTCATGATTTTGAATTCTGACCAAACTATAAATGCCTAGCCTCAAATCATTTTCTCTAGTGCCCTGACATACTTAAGGTGCTAGTTGGAGGTCTTGTTTTTGCAGCTATAGCCTTCAGCTGGAAAAGGGACTATAAGAAATAAGGTCAGAAACCATGAAGCCCTGTTATGCATTTGGCAGACATGTGCCCTTCTAGGAATAACTTATCATTCTGATGGCAGTCCATGGTGATGACAGCCTAACTGGGCTGCATTTGGGTGAGGTACAACTGCCTATGGGACAGTGGTACAAACGTGCAATAAAATACAAATTAATTCACACCTTCCGACAGCCTTCATAGCCCTCAACACACAGGCACACTATCAAAGAATAAATGTTTCCAGCAAGTTGTAATATCTGGGTCACTTAGTCTGCTGAAGGTAAATGTAATATGGCATCTCAAAAAAGAAATAGAAAATTAATATAAAAGATCAAATAAGAAAACAAAACAAAATAGGATAAAAATTTCAATCCATAGCATATGGTGGCCAAAAGAGACCTTTGTGTTCATAAGTCTTAGATGTGTATCATCTTGTGTTTTAGTGCTCTGGACAAGGGGAATTATTGTATCGAGGATAGCTTGGAGTTTTCATTTGTCTAGCAAAGTTATTGTGTAACAAAATGGTATGTGGGTTATGTACTTCAAAAACAACCTTGTTACATAAAATATCACTGCATAATCATAACATCTTAGGAATGGAAGGGATTTTAGATAGTGCCAACTCCAGCTGACCTTTCCCCTCCCCCTTGGGACCTTCTTGCTAAATATCTGACATAGCCATCAAGTGAATTCATGCCTGACTTCAAATCAGCAAGAGCCAAACATGGTAAGGACCTGCTTTGTGCAAGACACTATATTGGGGGCTGGCCATATAAAGAGGAAACAATGACATAGTCCCTGCCCTAAGGAAGATCAGAATCTGATGCGGGGAGGGAACACAGCATGTATGCAAAAATGTAGAGTACAAAGTAGAATTTGCTAGAAGCAAAAGTTAAATCTGGACAAAGTGCTTTAGGAAAATTTGAGGTTGGATATTGTTCCTACTTAAAACTCTTGGATTCAGGGAGCAATGGGTGAAGAATTCTTTTGGGGAGAATGATACTCATGGGCAGTGAGACTAGATTGAGAATTGGCTTTTTGAAGAAATGAGGCAAGATTTCTCTAAAACTCCATTGACTTCTTTCCTGAAGGAAATTAATAACTCTTTCAAAACTCCTCACTCTTTGCCATTCTTTATCTCTTCCATCAACCCAAATCTGTTCATATTTTTCAGGACAAAGTTGACTAGCAAGAATGAAAACAATAGAGAAAGGAGTCAAAAAATAAAATTAGGCAAAAATTCTTTCTGTATATAAATCACTTGATAGATTGACAAATTTTTAAAACTAAGATTTGTACTAGTGTACCGTAATTACTGAATAATTTTAATTTTGATTGTTGAACTTTGCTTTCATGCAGAAATGTCTTTACATGATTTGTGAGTGTCACCTACCAAGAAACAAGTTTAGTAGGACCTTAGGTTTATAAGTTTAGTTCTGTTAGAGGATTCTGAAGATTGGTCTTGGTAATACCCGATCAGTTAGGATCCAGAAAGGTTGAGTTGGTTAAGGTCACATGGCTAGCTACTGTCAAATCTGGATTTAGAAGTCATGGCTCTTATAGACAGGCAGATTGAGCCATTTTGTAGAAAAGAATATATTAAGCCCCATGTATGAGGCAGGATGTTAAGGATTCCAAGAAAAGCAAAAACATTCTCTGCCTTCAGGGGGCTTACATTCTAATGGATACATGCAAACAAATAGCTAGGTTCATACATAATATTTAGATTTGATTTGAGGGAGGAGACTTCCCAAAATTTAAAGTTGTAAAAAAGTGAAATGGGTTGCCTTGGGTGATAGTGAATTCTTTATCTCGGTAGGTTTTCAAGAAAAGCTGGATGGAGGAGGTGGAGCCAAGATGGCAGATTAGCCAAATCTAGTCAAACTCTCCTAACGTTCCCCACCAGACAACTTTAAAATAATGTTGGAACAACAGAGCCAAGAAAAGGACAAGGTGAGACATTTTTCCAGTCTAAGATAACTTAGAAGGTCAGCAGGAGAGGGCTGTAACATTAGGGTGGGAAATGGCCTGAGTGCACATAGGAGCACCAATCATGGACCTTTGAGGTAGCTGCTTTGGGAACTCTCAGCCCAGATATGGCAGTGAGGTCAGACAACTGGTCAGAAAGAAATTACTGGTACCCTTTGCTGGCACTGGGTTCAGCTGGTGTTGATTGGCAACTTTTTTGTCCATACACAGTTCTGGGTCACGGTTCCAGGGCAAAGAAGAGTGCTTGTGGTCACTTACAAGGGGCCCTGGTTGAAGTTTCAGGGCAGAGAGGAGTATTAGCACATGTTGCTACAGGTGAACAGGAGATCTGGTCACAATTCTAGGGCTAAGAGAAGCACTAGCATTGGCAGCTGCAGAAGAACAGGGGCCCTTCCTGGGTAAAGATCAGAATGCAAACCAGAAGAGCAATGACCACACTTCTCCCAGGAGTACTTGGAACCACACAAAGCTTGCAGACCCCCAGAGTTAGCTCTGAAAATAGCAACACAAAAAAAGTCTGAAGCTTGGAAGAGTGCTTCCCCATATCCAGGTAAGCAAAGCCCAACTTTAGCATTAAGTTCAAAGTCAAGAAATAAACTGGAAAAATGAGCAAACACCACTACCACCACCACCACCAACAACAACAAAAGAACTTGACCATCAAAAATCTTTTGTGGTGGCAGGGAAGACCAAGACACAAACTTGGAAGAAGACAACAATGTGAAAACAGCTATAACCAAATCCTCAAAGAAAAATGCTGATTGGACATAAGCCCAACAATAATTCCTGGAAAAGTTAAAAAAAGAGATGAGTGGTACATAAAATGTTGGGGAAAGAATGAAAATGAAGCAAGAAAATTATGAAAAGAGAATTAACACTTGGTAAAAGAAGCACAAAAAATACTAAAGAAAATAAAACCTTAAAAAATAGAATTGGCCTGATGGTAAAAACACAAAAATCCACCAAAATAAAGAACTCCTTAAAAAGCAAAATAGTCCAATGGAAAAGGAGGTACAAAAATTCAATGAGTAAAAGAACTCCTTAAGAAATAGAATTGAAGGGGCAGCTAGGTAGTGCAGTGGATAGAGCACCAACCCTGGAGTCAGGAGGTCCTGAGTTCAAATTCAGCCTCAGACACATAACACTCACTAGCTGTGTGACTCTGGGCAAGGCACTTAATTGCCTCACCAAAAAAAAAAAAAAATAGAATTGAACAAATGGAAAAACAGGTACAAAAGCTTACTTGAAGAAAATAATTCCTTAAAAATCAGAATTAGGAAAGTAGAAGCTAATGACTCCATGAGACATCAAGAAACAATAAAACCAAATCAGAAGAATGAGAAAAATAGAAGAAAATGTGAAATATCTCAGCAGAAGAACAATTGCCCTAGAAAACAGATTAAGGAGAGATCACTTAAGAATTATTGGACTACCTGAAAGCCACGACCAAAAAAAGAGCCTAGACATCATATTTCAAGAAATTATAAAAGAAAACTGCTCCAGTATCTTAGATTTAGAGAGTAAAAGAGTGATCCAATGATCACCTTCTAAAAGAGATAGCAAAATAAAAACTCAGGAATATTATAGCCAAATTCCAATGCTCCCAATTCAAGAAGAAAACACTGCAAGCAACCAGAAAAAAACAAACAACAAAAACAACAATTTGAATACCAGAGAGTCAGTTAGGATCACATAAGATTTAGCAGCTTCCATGATAAAGCAGCAAAGGACATGGAATATGATATTCTGCAAGGCAAGGGAGCTAGGATTACAACCAAAAATAACCTATCAGCAAAACTAAAATCCTTCAGGGTAATTAACATTTAATGAAATAGAGGACTTTTCAGGCATTCCTGATTGAAAGAGCAGAACTGAACAGAAAATCTAACATTTAAACAAAAGACTCAAGAGAAGCAAAAAAACGTAAACATGAAAGAGAAATCATATGAGATTGAATAAAGTTAAACTGTTTATGTTCCTGTATAGGAAAATGATATATCTAACTCCTAAGAATTTTATCATTATTAGTGCAGTTAGAAGAGCGTGAGTATGAGTCAATTAGGTTGGGATGATTTCCACAAAAAAGGAAGAGATAAGCAAGAGGGATGCACTGGGAGGAGGGGAAAAATGGAAGTAGAATAGGGAAAATTTTCTCACATAAAAGAGGCAATCAAGGAAGAACTTTTACAGTAGACGGTAAAGTGCAAGTAGCAAGCAATACTTGAACCTCATTCTCATCAGAATTGGTTCAAAGAGGGAAGAATATATATATACACTCAGTTGGGAATCTTTTGACTGCTATCATGAAATTGAAACTAGCTGTTGAGTCTAATTATCCTAACTGGGCTTAGTTAGTAAAGCTTAAGAGCGCCTGAGAAAGTACAGGTTTCAATATCCCACTATCCAATGCAGACAAGACTCCCTTTCTCAGAGAATTTATCATCTGCTGCATATTCAAAAAATGTTTGTGCCCAATGAGTCTAGTCTTTGACCAACAATGGAATTTGAGAATGGTCTCCCACAAAAATTTCAACACATTTCATCTACTCTGTTGTTTAAAAAATAGATTAAACAATAAACTTTTGCTGTGTACTTGGACAAGCGTGAAATTTCATTTAGTTTTAATATGCATCTTAACACTCTTTCCACAGCCTTACACAATCAGTTTTAGAGATGGAGGGGTTGGGTTTGGATCTTGGCTTTTTCACTTGAGACCTGGATGTCCTTACTTAATGTCTCTGAGCCTCAGGAATGGACTGGATGAGCTCAGAGGTCCTTTCCAGTTCTAATTCTGTGATCTTGCATTGCTGACTTTTCCCTTCATGATCCCCCAGCTTGTCATTCTCCCACTCTTTTCATGGGAACATGAGAAGGAAGGTCTATTTATGATGATCCCCACCCAGAAATCCTCAGGTTCCATTGTCTTGCCCTTCACCTGGAACTGACTTCTGAGAAGAAACTATCAGGCAGCCGCTGGGGAGCCCACAGAAGTCAGAGTAAAATGTTTTGTTTTGTGGACTTTGTCCCTGAATCCTTCCACCCTGGAGCTGAGCAATAGGCAGAAGGAGAGAGTCAGAGATATGAAAGACTGAGTTGAAGTGGAGGGATTGGAGAGCTCCCTCTGGTGCAACTTGTAGACAATTTAGAGATGGAGAGGCAGAGATTGGGAAGAGTTTATTGGACAGAGGAAATGGATGGTGCTGCAATCTAGATCCCTTTTCTAGCTCTTTTCTCCAACTCTCTTTCTTTCAGGAGACCAGAGCTTCCTTCTCAGGGGTCCACAACTCACTTTTGGTTTCCCCCCACCACCTTCCTTGGCTGCTAGACAAAATAACCAGCTTGGGAGAGGGGAAGTTCGGGCTTTTATTTTTTCCGTTAACTGTCTGCTTTCAAATCTTTCTTTTTAAAAAAATTTTTCTTTTTTTTCAAATCTTTCTTAAATTGTTTTACAAAAATTTATGGCCATCAATCCTTAGTCAGTTTAGTTATTGGGGTGCATGTGGTTTGGGAGCTGGAGATTAAAAATTTGCTCTTAAAACAAGGTTTCTTAACCTTGGACCCGTGAATTTAAAAAAAAAAAACTTTTTGATAATGGTATTTCAATATAATTTGAAATTATATTGAATCCCTATGTATTTTATTCTATGCATCTAAAATCATTCTGACAAAGGACCTATAAGCTTGCCCAGTCTGCCAAAGAGGTCTATGACACAGAAAAAGTTAAGAACCGCTACCTGTAAATGACAGAAGGCAATTTTCCCAGCACAGAGCTAGGTCGGTGCAGAGGCATAGAGAGAATGCTTGTTGTTTTTCCACTTCTGTGGAGTCAACATGAAGGAGTCTCTGAGACTTGAAGGAGATACTGGGAAAAACCTCGTACCCTAATGCCCTGGATCTGCAGACAATGGGCACTTTTAGGCTGAGGGCCCTTGAAGATGGGGCTAGTTCCTTCCCTCAGGCTCCATGATGAAAGCCTGAAAAATGTAAAGCACAAGTGAGGATTGCCCAAGGACCAATGACTGGAGTTTTGACCTTCACAAATTGTCAGTATTGGAGCTAAATGGCTCTTTTCTCACAAGCTCTCATTGTTTTTGTTGTTCTTGTTGTTGTCATTTCAGTTGTGTCTGACTCCTTGTGACCTTATTTGGGGTTTTCTTGGCAGAAATACTGGAGTGGCTTGCCATTTCCTTCTCCAGATCATTTTACAGATAAGGAATTGAGGCAAACAGGATTAAGTGACTTGCCCAGGATCACACAGCAAGTAAGTATCTGAGGCCAGATTTGAACTCAGAAAAATGAGTCTTCCTGACTCCAGGTCTGCCACTCTATCCACTGTACCACCTAGCTACCCTATACACTCTCATAAAAATTTCCAATTGTCCACAATACATAGACCTGACTCAAATGTCTATTTTTTTTCTAGGACCTGGGATTTGAAGTTAGATACCATCTATTAAGTCCAGTTCTCTCCTCTCTACCCCATGGTGCCTTATCATTTGCTTTTCATTTTGGCTTTGTTGTAAACCCAACTGGCCAGAAGCTTGACTCCCAGATAGGGGAATTGCTACTTTTTATTATTTTCTATCTCTTAATTTTCCCTTTACTTCAGGGGATGGTTAGTGATAGCCTTATTATTTCTTCCTTTTTTTTTTTTAACCATACAAAGTATCTTTGAGAGCTTGACATTGTGCACTCAACCAAAATCCCAAAGGCTGAATATGTTGCCTATATATTCAATATTTCATTTTTCATATCATAAATTCCCAGTCAATAAGCTCTGATACAACTATGCCCACAGCCATAATGATGATGATTTCTGTATTGTAATCAAATATAGTCTCCTTAGGGGCTAGCATTACCATCTTTGCAACTTCTCAGAGGAGATTTCAGAGTTCAATATTGGGGCTATCCTTTCCCCAAAGAGTCAGATCACAAATTTTGTGTAGCAGACACCAAGGTACCTTTTTTTTTTTTGAAAGAGTAGTGAAATCTTGAAGAACAAATGATCTCCATCCCTTTCTTGGGCCATTCTCTGAAAGGAAGACCTAATTCCCAATCACAGAGGGGATCTATGGCAGGGTGACTATCTTCTAGACTATTCTTCATGACATTTTGGAAATCTTTCCAAACCCTGATAGAAATTCTTTATATAATGAAGTTGGAATATTCCTTCAGTTGAGATTCTTGCTCTTGGTTAAATAGAAACCAACTAGCCTGACAGCACTAAAGATGTTGCTGTTCTGAGTAGTTTGTTTCCTGGGGGACATTCCCACTCTTAACCTCAATGGCTATAAACTTCTCTCAGATAGAGGTAGCAGAGTCTTCAAGCTAGAGACTGGAGATCCTCCCTTTTTAACATCAACCATTTCTGTCTAGCTGAGGAGAACCACAGGAATGCCCATGGTGGCGGAGTCATTCTGAGTCTTGTTGCCCTCTGGGCTTGTTGAAACATCTGCTAAAGTATTGAATTTTAAGTTTAAGTTTATTTTCTTATCATGGTCAATTCTATCAAGATTCAGATTATTCTCATAGTTAAGTCAGCTAATCTAAGAAATAGTCCTTTTTCTCAGTCTACTTGAGAGTATAGTTTTAAAATTCAATTCAATATTGACCATTCCAAAAGAACAATATGCCTAAAGTAACATATGTATCTCCAAATAAAACAACTCAATGGAAAGGAAAGTGGTGACAGTGACAAAACATAAGTGAATGGATAACTTTCTATCCAGCCCCCAAATTCTCAGCCAATAATGGCTAATTTTCTTTTAGTGAAATATTTCCCTTTAGTTCAAGTCAGCAGTCCCAATGGCCTGAACATATCTGTTTATATTAGCATTTTCCAAGTTTTTTAGTTTCCTATTAAGGAAATTATTTTTGTCAAAATAGTTTCAGAAATGGTCATATTTCTTGTACTGCTTTTAAGGTAAAGGAACAAGGCTATTTCAAGAGCTCTTTATTTTTTTAATCCTTGGGTCCTTAACCCTTTAATCTTTGGGTCATTTTTCTTCCCAAGTGTTTGGGGAGGAAATAATTAAGTTGCAGCATTTAGTTAGCTCTTGTTTTGTTGAAACTGAAAACACTTTTTCTTGTTTGTGAAAAACTGCTTTGAGTTGTCAGATTTGAAGACATGTGGTTCTATACCTTGGCATTTCTTATCATGTCTTTATAGCTAAAAAAATCATGAGCTTGGAGTTGAATGGGAACTTAGAAGTAAGTCTATCCTATCCCTCCCTGTTTTGTTGTTGTTCAGTCATTTTGTGACCCCTCTTGGGGTTTTCTTGAAAGAGATACTAGAGTAGTTTGCCACTTTCCCTCTCCAGCTCATTTTATAGATGAGGGAACTGAGGTAAACAGCATTAAGTGACTTGCCAAGGATCACACAGCTAGTAGGTGTCTGAGGCAAGATTTGAACTCAGAAAGATGAGTCTTCCTGACTCCAGGAGTGGCATTCTATGTACCATGGCACCACCTAGCGGCCTTCCTCCATGTAACTCCTACCAATTATATACAAGTACAATTTAACACTCTACAAATTATTCAGTAATTCCATAGACTTTTAGCATCTTAGATATATAGTCAGAAATAATCTTAAAATGTATTTAGTCTGACCCATCATTTTATATATAAGGAACCTAAAGTCAAATTTAAGTGAATTATTCACTATTTCACAGGGAGTCAGTGGCAGAGCTTGGATTAGAAACTGGCATTCCTTCCACTATGCAATGCTGATTTTGGATCAAGTCAATAAGCATTTATTAGCATCTGCTATGTGCCAGACCTTGTACTAAATATTAAGAATATGAAAAATGTCAATAATAATATTCATCATCATCATCATCATCATCATCATCATCATCATTATCCCTGCTCTCTAGGAGGTCACAGTCTGATGGGAAGACAACATGTAAACAACTCTGTACAAATGAAATACATACAGGATAAATTGGAGAAAATAACCAGAGGGGATACATCAGCATTAAGAAAAAACTTGTTGTAGAAGGTTGGATTTTAGCAGGGACTTGAAGGAAACCAAGGAAAATGGAGGGCATTAGGTGGTGCAATGAATAGAGCACTGGCCCTGGAGTCAGGAAGAACTGAGTTCAAATTTGACTTCAGACGCTTACTAACTATGTGACCCTGGGCAAGTCACTTGATCCTATTTACTTCAGTTTCATCATCTGTAAAATGAGCTAAAGAAGGAAATGCAAAACCACCCCATTCTCCTAGCCAAGAAAACTCCACATGGGGTCAGAAAGAGACAAGCACAAGTGAAATGACTGATCAATAACAACAAGACAGGAGGAAGATGAGGAAGGAGATAATTCAAGGCATGAGGGGACAACAAGTGAAAATGCATAGAGTTGGGAGATGGAGTGTCTTGTGTGAGGAACAGCAAAGAGGTCAGTGTCACTGGATCACACAGTACACAGAGGGAATAAGTTATAAGAAGACTGGAAAAGTAGGAAGGGTGGTTATAAACATTTTTAAAAGTCAGAGGGTTTTTTATTTGATACTGGAGGTAATAGAGAGCTACTGAATTTTACTGAGTAGAAATGTGACATGGTCAGGCCTGCAATTTAGGAAGATAAAATTGATAGCTGAGTGAAGGATGGACTGGAATAGGGAGAGATCTGAGTCAGGGAAACCAACCAGAATTCTATTGTGATAATCTGGGTGTGAGGTGATGAGGGCTTGTACCAGGGGATTGGCAGTATCAGAGGAGAGAGAAGGGTGAATACAAGAAATGTTCCAAAGGCAGAATAAACCGGGCTTGGCCACAGATTAGATAGGGGGAATAAGAGAAGTGAGGAATCAAGGATGACACATATGTTTCAAGACTGGGTGACTAGGAGGTTGGTGGTGCCCTTGACAGTAATAGGAATGCTATGAAGAGGGGAGGAATACTAAGGTCAATTTTGCACCTGTTGAGTTTAAGATGTCTTAAGTGACTTCTACACTTTTCCTAGCTCCCATATCATGTTGCTAGCATATAGGAGAAACTCAAATACTGAACTGAATCACATAATCAATACTCAAGCAAATTCAGAGAATCATTGAATTTCAAGGTTGGAAGGAGTATTAGATGTTATCAAATCCAACCCCTACTTGAAACTTGAATAAATGAATGAATGGATAAATGAATGAATAAGCATTTAATAAGTGCTCACTTCGAGTCAGGCACTCTGCTAAGCATTGTGGATACAAAATGAAAAAGCAAGAAAATGTTACTCTCAAAGAGAATGCGTTCTATAATGGGGGGAGATAACACATATATGAGAATGGTGACCAGGGAATGGTGCTTTAGTTAGAGGAATTACAGAGATGGTGAGTGGAGTCATACTGAAATTGATTGACTTCCCCAGGAGTGGTAATGTTGATTTGATTATTGTTTCCAGAACTAGAGGTAGAAGTGTGGGGGAGATAAAAGCTCCTCAGTCCAAAGCTAAGAAACCCAGAGAAGCTCAGAGGGGTGTTGGGTGAGAAGTGGATCTGAAACATAGGAGCACGATGTGAAGATGGCTGGAGAACAGCTTGAATCCCATCTTTTTTTTCCTTTGAAAATAATAAGATCAGAGGGGCAGCTAGAGGGCACGTGAATAGAGAACCAGCCCTGCAGTCAGGAGGCCCTGAGTTCAAATCTGGCCTCAGACACTTGACACTCACTAGCTATGTGACGCTGGCCAAGTCACTTAACCCCAATTGCCTCACCAAAAAAAAAAAAAAAGAAAAAGAAAATAATAATATCATCCAGTGTTCAGTATAATAATGGAAACCTGTTCTGATAGTGTGTTTTTTTTCTTCCTTATTCTGACTAGTTTCCTTCTCAATGCGTGTGTGTGTGTGTGTGTGTGTGTGTGTGTGTGTGTGTGTGTATGGAGTTGAGAGTCAGGGAGGAAAGAGAAGATTGACTGATTTCTTCCCTTCCCCCAGTCCAGTTAATTAAATCAAAGAAGAGGCACAGATAGCTAATATGTCAATATGAGCAAATTTTCCTGGGAGAATTAAAGAAGTAACTTGCCATTTGCTGACAAAACACTAACCGTGTTCCTGGTGTCCCTTCAAGAGAAAGTTTGTCAGAACTGACAGTGTTAAGGCAAGAAACAATTTTGGGGATGGTGACTGCTGAAACTCTACCAGAGGACATCATGGGAGAGGGGTTTGAAACTGTCCTGCTGATCAGGGAGTAAAACTGGAGAAAGGAGCAGGCCCAGGGGAAGTCAGCTGAGTGATCTACCCACCAGAGATTCTGTGATTAGGAGGGAATAGTGTGAGAACATCAGGAGAAGAAAAATTATATCAAGGCCCTATTATATTGAGAATGAGTTATCTTAGCCACATGTGTTCTTCACATATGTGTAATACTCCTAGTATGAACTCTAAGTTTGTTTCCACTTTTCCCACTTTTCCCACAGATGCTATATTTACTGATGAGAGTGTGTGTTGTGCTCCAGGTTTATAGGGGAGGTACACAAGTGTGCTGAAGTCAACTCAAAATGGTTCATATAGAGCTGACTGTTAATTTTTTTTTTTTTGGTAAGGCAATTGGGGTTAAGTGACTTGCCCAAGGTAACACAGCTAGTACGTGTCAAGTGTTTGGTCTGAGACTGGATTTGAACTCAGGTCCTCCTGACTTCAGGGCCGGTGCTCTATCCACTGTGCCACTTAGCTGACCCATCATTTTTTTTTTTGGTGAGGCAATCGGGGTAAAGTGACTTGCCCAGGGCCACACAGCTAGTAAGTGTTAAGTGTCTGAGGCTGGATTTGAGCTCAGGTCCTCTTGACTCCAAGGCCGGAGCTTTATCCACTGTGCTACCCAGCTGCCCCTGATTGTTAAATTTTTAATGTGAACATTTGCACCTCAGAAATAATCAAATACTATAAATCAATGCCTGATTTATTGATTGTCTAGACTTGATAAAGTGGCAGAAAATGTTAATAATGCAGATTAAATTTGAAAGTGCATCATGTATACATTTTTTCAGAGAACCAGTTGTTAAACATTTCCCAGCACACCCCTGGTTCTAGAGGTCCTGTTTTTTTACTCTACTATTTTATTAAATGCCTTTGCTTTCAGTTAATTTTCTCTACTGGCTGATTATCAAAGTTGAGCATGTCACTGGGGGCTTATAGGCTAGCAACACTTCTTGAGTAATGCTCAACCAGTAAGTTGAATTCTGAGGTGAGGGGGCAGCAGAACCTCCCTTTAATAAAGATGATCCTGGATTGTTTTCTCTTAAATCAATCTATACAGTGATAATCTTTATAATGATTTTTCCACATAGACTTCTCCATAAAACCAGGGAGGAGTTCTCACCATGCAGTGATATTTACAAAAGGCCAGGAGGTTGATGGAGTCATTACCTGGTTATTTTGGCATTTATCTCAAAGCCTGGCTCCCAAATAGCAGGACTGTTCAGACTAACTTAGTGATGATTTCCTGAAGAGGGGAATAAGGGCTTATTTGCAAGTGTGAAATTTCTTCTGTGAGGCTGGTTTTGGAAGCAGATATGGTTAAGCCAGCCCAATCTGTTTAATTTGAACATCTCTTCCAAACCAACCTTTGAATTGAGAAGCCAAATTTCCAGCCAAAATTCTAGTATGATGCGAATTCTTCCTCCCTCTCCCATTTAAAAATAAGAAACCAGTAGTGTAGACAGTGTAAAATGAGCCAGATTTCAGTTTGCCACAACACGGAAAAAGATGCTTTAGATGCTTCAGAATTCATCTAAACCCACCCTTATAAATCACAGAACCCATTCTAATTTCAGAGTCATGAGGTCTTAGTAAGTTTGGAAAAGAAACCAAAGTCCTTCCATTTTCTTAATCCATATTAAACTTCAAAATTCCTGAGCTAAAAGGCAAAGCCCAGAACTCTGTAGGAATAAGTAGGGTGTAAAATATTTAACCACTACCACCAACAACTCAAATCACTTAACAATGGCATTAAAATCATTTTGCAAATTCCAAGGGAACAATTCAATTAAACTCAATTCAACAAACAGACATTAAAATTCATGCAAAGTACTAGGCTATACACTAGGGGTTACCCATGGTTAAAAAAGAGTCTAATACCTAGACCACTGACTTCTCAAAAAGTAACCCAGGACATCCTCAACATATGGCATGGTGCTTTGATTTACCCTGCTACACATCATTAAAGATGAAAAATAACATAGCCTATATGCCATTAAGATATGCCAGATATACACAAAGAAGGATGAGACAAGGTAGAACATAATAGGGGAAAAGAAGCTATCCAGACAAGATAAGGGAGAAGAGGGACAGCTAGGTGGCACAGTGAATAGAGCACCAACCCTGGATTCAGGAGGACCTGAAGTCAAATCTGGCCTCAGACACATAACACTTAGTAGTTGTGTGACCCTGGGCAAGTCACTTTACCCCATTGCCTAGCACCCCCAAAAGGATAGATGATGAAATGGATTACTCTAGGCATGAGGATTGTTATACCATTTCTTCATATTAGAACATACTTCATAGCCATTAGTTAAAATCAGCCTAAAATACAGCAAAACAGTCTACCAGGAGATAAGAAATCTGAAGAGAAGTTCTGAGTTCTTCTCTTTATGTACTCAATACCCAAAAAGACCATAGCTGGGTCCCAGATTAGTTCATCTGGGGGCAATTATCTCAATTTGCCCCAGGTCTGTTCCATAGCAACTTGGGTCACAACAGTTTAGGTGAATGGTATGGGAGTGTGGGGTTTAACTCAAGCCAACCTAGTTCCATTACTAGCCTAACCCACAACATTTCCACTTTCTGCCCCTAGGTCAGCAACCAACTAGGTAGGCAGCTATCTCATTTTCAAAACATAAACTCTTATCCCCTCTTCTTTGCAACAAAACTGAGGAGTCCCCATCAAAACATTAGCTGGATTGGCCAGAGGCAGTAGAAGCCCCAGCCAATTGAATGGGAGGGTAGGTTGAAAGCAGATACAGCTAAGCTAGTACTAATGCTTTAACTTGAACAGCATAATTTATAAACCAATCTTTGAGTTGAGAAGCCAAATTTCCAGCTGACCTAGAAAATAACATGAGGAGAGAGTTGAAGAGTCATCAGACTCCTTGAAAACCATAACCAAACAAAAAATCTAGATGTTACATTTCAAGAGATAATCAAAGAAAGCTGCCCAAAACTATTACAGCCAGAGGACCAAGTGAAAATAGAAGGAACCTATTGATTCTTAAAAGAAACCTTAAATTGAATGTATCCAGAGAAGTCAGTGAAAATCTTGAGCTTATGAAGAAAAAATACCATAAGCAGGTAGGAAGGAAGAGATCAAGTATCACAGGACCATAGTTAGGATCAAATAAGATCATGCATCAAATGTCCTAAAGGAAAAGAAGGTTAAAAAATTATATATCAAGAGGCAAAAGAAAAAGTGCAACAAGAAAAATTTACTCTGCAAAAAGTGAGTATGTGATCCTATGGGAGTGGGGATAGGAAATGGGATTTTAATAGAATAGATGACTTTCAAACATGACTGTTGAGAAAAACTAAGATGGGTAGAAAATTTGAAATGCAAACACTGGAGACAAGAGTGAGTGGTAAACACACTGGAACGTGGTGGATTGGAGCAATGCCTAACTGATGATCAAGGGATAAGTTCTGTTGATGTATCCTTCTGCTCTTTTGGACCTTTCTTTTCTGCAGGGA
Source organism: Vombatus ursinus (assembly GCF_900497805.2). Taxonomy (NCBI): domain Eukaryota; kingdom Metazoa; phylum Chordata; class Mammalia; order Diprotodontia; family Vombatidae; genus Vombatus; species Vombatus ursinus. Next base: position 1,511,062 of record NW_020950547.1, on the reverse strand, counting down.
AGCTATTGATGAGGTTTTGCTATTCTCTGCTGCCATCTGCTGACTTTCAGATGTAACTTGGTTTCTGTCCCACAGGAGAAAGTGGCCTGTCCCCTTATAACCCCACAGGCTTTTTGATCCAGAACCCTAGCCAAGGTCACACTGTCAACCTTATAAAGAACCTCATGCATGTTAAGTCTGCCCTTTGAACTTTTTTTTTGTTTGTTTCTGTTTCAACTTTCAATCTAAACTCTTATTTGACTTTAAATGAGAATTTATTTCAATCACTTCCCATTTCCATGACATCATTTGTGGTCTATGTGAATCATTGGTCATTGGTGACCTTTGTCTCATTTTCTCCAAGCAACAAAATCACTGCATTTTTACATTAAGGCACAGCTCTCAACTTTTGCTACAAAAAAAAAAATCCAGTGGAGTGAGTAAATGAATATCTCAAATTGGAATGTCTAAGAAGTTCTTAACCTGGGGTCCACAAAGCTTCACTGCAACAATAGTTCCATGGACAGATTTCAGGGTGTCTTTGAACCTGGATGGGGAAAATATGATTTTTATTTCAACATAATTGGTTTCCTTTGTAATCCTACATATTTTATTTTGTATATTTAAAACACTGCCCCAACAAGGAATTCATAGGCTTCGCCAGAATGTCCAAAGAGCCCATCACCCAAAAATTAAGAATCCCTAATAAAAACAAAAGACATTTTTGCCAAGCTACTATAATATACAACTAACCACAACAAAATTTATTTTGTCCACTCTTTGTAGACTAGTGTCCTAGATACCATGGGAAGTTATAACAAAGAGGATCATTGATTCTTCAAGTTAGAATGCATCTAACATACCCTTTAACCCAACTTTTACTTGGAGTGTGAATCCCCTATACAATATCCCTGAGAAGTTTGTAGTTTGCTCAAGCTCCCACGGCAATGTTATCATGAGTCTACTAGAACTATATTGGACCTTAGAAACAACTAGGTGGCACAGTGGATAGAGTGCTGGTCCTGGTGTCAGAAAAACTCACCTTTTTGAGTTCCAATCTGACCTTAGACATTTACTAGCTGTGTGACCTTGTTTGCCTCAGTTTCCTGGTCTGTAAATGAGCTGGAGAAGGAAATGGCAAACCACTTCAGTATCTTTGCCAAGAAAACCCCAAGTGGGGTCACAAAGAGTAAGACATGACTGAAAATGACTAAACAACAAATATTGAACACTAGCAACCATTCAGCCACCTTAATAAATGACAAAATTGTACAGACAAGTTCACAGGTTTCAAGTAGAGCCAATATTTTAATTCAAACTCTCTGACTTGCCCTTTCCAACACTACCTTCAAGTTCATTGCCCCATGAAACAGTTCAGTTCATTCCATCATAATACAGATATAACCATTAGTTTTTCCTGTGTTGAGACAAAATCTGCCTCCCTTTCAAAATCTTAAAGATAATGATAATATTCTCTTTAAATCTTTTTTTCCAAGTTAAACGTATCCTAATTCCTTCAATATTTCTAGTCCCTTCACACTCTCCAGTTTCTCAAAGTCCTCCCTAAAATGTGGCCCTTAGAACTGGCCAGGATAAAAGATAGCAAAATTAACACTTTATTCATTTTGAACACTGTGGTTCTGTTACTGCAGATGAAGATCTCATTATATTTTTTAAGCTACCATTTTACACTCACATCAAGGCTGTTGCCAACAAAATGTCCCTGTGAGAGAGGAGCTATCATGACATAGCTCTTGACCCTAGAGAATTTATCATTTAGTAATGAAGGTGGAACTTTGTAGCTTCAGTGACAGAAAAACAAACCCTTTTCATCTAGCTCTATGAACACATAAACATAAGAGTTAAGTGTTTGGGTAGATGAAAAGGATTAAAACAAAATTACCTTGGAAGCTGATTGTTAACAGTCCCATTATATCATTAGCTGTAAAAAGCAATTATCACAGTTAATAAAAACACATTAAGACACATGACAGATAAAGAAAGCAAACTGGAAAGAATTTAATTTGCCATATTTCTTGCCAGCTTTTATATTGGGTGTTATATTATTTATAGGACATATGCTGAAGAAAAACAAATGTTTTAGCTGGAGATGAGAAAATCTAAAGACATTCAGTAACTTAAGCGATTGAGGTTTTACTTTATTATGGTAATTTATAGCCTTTTAAAAACATGCTGTTTCTTTTCCCAAAGCATTTTATAGCTTTTCAAAACTGATCTTTCATAGAATGGTTTTCTTTTCTAAATGTTAAGTTTCCACTTTATTTAAAAAATGAACAAATTCCATAACCATGTACTGAAGGAGGCTTAGGCAGAATATTGTTGTAGGTAACTTCATCACTTAGAATCATCCATCTTGGCTAACCTCTCCCTATTCAACATCTTCCTACTTCTCATCTCCCTCAATTTATCAATGCCCCCCCCCCCCAAGTCCCTGGAGCTATCCTACCTCTTCCAAGGGTACCTAGATCCATCGCTTCATTACCTATTCCCTTAAAAATCCACCTTCCAAATATTTTCCCCACCTATCCTGCCAAGTTCCTTGGTCCAAAGATGCTATGGCAGTATATGGCCCTGAAAATGTCATAAATCCTGACTCATTAAGAGTTGCAATTTTATAGGATGTAGAAAGATGGATCAGAATGGTTAGTAAGTCAATAACCATTTATTAAGTGCTTACTATGTGCCAAGGATTGTGCCTTTTTTTTAATCTTCTTTGAGGTTAGTGATTCTAAATGTTAGATTTTTGTGGTAAGCACTATCAGATTTTCATGGTAGTAAAAAGGCAAAAACTGTCTTCATTTTCAGTCTTCTGGAGTGTAAGCTACCAGTAATTTCTGGAGTGTTAGATACTTATCTGTTACTCATAGAAAGAGTGGTAGATGGAAAGGAACCCAAATGCACATGTGAAAAATACATACATACATATATATATGTATATATATATATATATATATATATATATATATATATATCAGCAGTTTTTTTTTCGGAAAGAACTAGAAACGAAAGAGGTATGCTTATTAATTGGGGAATTATTGCAAATTATGGTATGTGAATGCAACTGCATGTTTTTGTGCCATGAAAAATGATGAAAGAGAGGGATTCAGAGAAACCTGGGAAACTGGATCCTCACTAATCCATACTGGAGTGAACAGAAACAGGAGAATGATCGATTGAATGATTACGGCGTTATAAAGAAAAAGAACTGGGAAAGGCTGAAGTGATCTTGTCAATGCCACAACCAATCACTCTGGAAGACTGATGATGAAGCAAAGAGGGGATGGACTCAAGGTGTAAACGAGACAAACATTTCCAAATAAAGATAATGTATAGATTTGCTTTGTTTGACTATACTTATTATGAGGCAGACCTTTCAACTAGGAAAGGAGCAGCAATGAGACATTTTAAAAAGAAGTTCTAAAGGGGATGTAAACAAACAAGAGTTGTAACTACCAGAATTAAGTTAACATATACTTTTCTTTAAAAAGCTGTATATAATAGAGATTCACCATCTCTCTCTCTCTCACTTATATAAGGAAATTTTGCTATTTGTTGTTTTCAACTTCATATTTATAAAAAAAATTTTTTTAAAGGGAAAATGGTAAGGTATCTAAACTACATTTCTTGGAAGCTCTGGTCTATCTGGGTGACCATATGTTGTTTGAGAAGACACTGGAAAAAACCATGAGAAAAGTCTGTCAAGTTTTTAGATGCTGGAGGTGACTGGTTTCAAGCTGTCTATTCACAAGTGTTGGGCAGTCAGGCAGGCAGGCAGTCAATCAGTCAACAAGCATTTCTTAAGCTCTTACTAAAGGTATTTAGTTGGCATAGTGCATAGAGAACTGGGCCTGGAGTCAGGAAAAATTGAATTCAAATATGACCTCAGACACTTAGGAGCTTTGTGACCCTGGACTAGTAACTTAACCTGTGTTTTTCTCAGTTTCCTCATCTGCAAAATAGGGATAATAAGAGAACCTATCTCTCAGGATTGTTGTAAGGATCAAATGAGACAATATTTGTAAAACATTTTGCATAGAGCCTGGCACATAGTGGTTACTTAATGTACATTTTCTTTCTTTCTTTCTTTCTTTCTTTCTTTCTTTCTTTCTTTCTTTCTTTCTTTCTTTCTTTCTTTCTTTCTTTCTTTCTTTCTTTCTCTCTTTCTCTCTCTTCCTTTCTTTTCTTTTCTTTCTTCCTCCTCTCCTTTCCACCTTCTTTTCTCCTTCTCTCCCTTCCTCCTTCCCTCCTTCCTTCCTTTCTTTTTTATTTCCTCCCTCCTTTCCTCCCTTCCTTTCCCTTCCTTCCTTCCTACGTGCCAGGCTCTGTGCTAAGCACTGGGGATACAAAGAAAGGCAAAAACATTGTCACTACCCTCAAGGGGCTCACATTCTAATGGGGGAGGAAGCATGTAAATGACTCTGTAAATGCAAGATATGCACAGAGTAGATGGAAAATAATCTCCAAGGGAAGACATGGGAAAGGCCTCCTGAAGAAGGTAGGGTTTGGACTGAACCTTAAAGGAAGCCATCAAAACCAGTAAGCAGAGGTGAAGAGGGAATAGTCTCCTTCCAGGTATAAAGGACAAAGAGTGTCAAAGCACAGAGATGGAAATGGGTTGTTGTGCTTAACAGTAAGTTGACCATAATGGGGTCATAGAGTGTGTGAAGGGGAAAATAATATAAGAAGACTAGGAAAATAGGTTGTGTAGGTTTTTAAATGTTAACCAGAGGATTTAAAGTCCAGTTCTAGAAGCATAAGGGATCCACCAGAGTTTATTCAGTGGTGTGGAGAGAGGGGAAGGGAGGGAGGGTGACATATTAATAAACCGAACTTAGGAAAAATTACTTTGGCAGCTAAGTGAAAGATGGATGGGGGTGGTGGAGGTGGAAACAGGCAGGAAGACTCATTAGAAGGTTATTGTCGTAATCCAGGCAAGAGCAGTCATGGTAGCCTGTACAGTTATACCTTCTGCCTCACTACTTTCCCCATCACAGTTTTGATATATCACAGGTTGGCATAAGAAATTAAATAGAAATTTTGGGAACGTTTTACAAAAGTGGCAGATGACACAGAAAAAGTTTAGAAACTCAGAAATGCATAAAATGTATGTATAGTATTGTATAATATCAACATATTTTGTTTTTTAATACCGTAATAATTCAGGCTTCTCTGGTACAGAGGAAGGGCCAAAAATTTTTATGTGGATTTTCCAGATCACAGGGGCACCTGCCCAAACCCCTGCAATGTGGAAGGGATAATTGTACAAGGACAGTGGTTGTATGAGTAGAGAGAATGGGCTTTATATAAGAGCTGTGAAGTTAGAAACAAGATTTTACAAGAGATTGGATCTGCAAGGTGAGCAAGAGTGAAGAGTTGAGGAGGACAACTACTGCAAGTCTAAGTGACTAAGAAATGGCAATACCCCCAACAACAACAAGAATGTTGGGAAAAGGGGAAAGCTTGGCAGGGAGAAAGAGGAAGTTTGTTTTGGAATGTTGAGTTTAAGATGACTGCGGGACATCCAGTTCAATGTGTTCAAAATACATCGGTAATGTGGGACTGGAGTCCAGGAGAGTGGTTAAGGCTGGGTCTACGGATCTGGGAATCATCTGCATAGAGATGATAATTGAACTCAAGGGAGCAGATGAAAATACCAAATGAGATCATGCCATGGAAGAAGAGAGCCCAGAACCAAGTGCTGGGGGATAGCCATGATTAGTTCATTGGATCTAGCAAAGGAGTTGTTGGAGACACAGGAGTAGAACAAGGAGAGATCAGTGTAGTGAAAACCTGGAGAGCAGAGAGTATCCAGAAGGAAATAATGATCAACAGTGTCAAATGCCACAGAAAGATAAGGATTGAGAAAAGACTATCATTATTGTTGAGTCATTTTTTCAGTTGTGTCTGACTCTTCGTGACGCCATATGGAGTTTTCTTGGCAGAGACACTGGAACAGTTTGCCTTTTTCTTTTCCAGATCATTTTACAGATGAGGAAACTGAGGCAAACAAGGTTAAGTGACTTGCCTAGGGTCACTGTCTGAATCTAGATTTGAACTCAGGAAGATGAGTTTTCCTGACTCCAGGCCAGGTACTCTATCCACTGTGCCACCTAGCTGCCCCCCCAACCCCCCCAAAAAAACATTAGATTTGGCAATTTATAAGATCAGCAGTAACTTTGGAAAGAGTGCTTTCAGCTGAGTCATCACTTGAAAACACATCAGAGGATTTAGAAGAGCAAGAGAGGAAAAAAGTACTGAGTACAATGCCTGGCACATAGTAGGTGCAATATAAATCCTTATCCTCTTTCCTCCCCCTTCCTTAGGTAGACAGCTTTTTCAAGGAGTTTGGCCAAGAAAGGGAAGAGAGATATATCATATGATAGTTAGTGGGGATGGTTAGATCAAGCTGAGGTATTTTTATGGATAGGAGATTTCATAGATGTATTTGTGAGCAGCTGTGAAGAAGCAATGAGATATGGAGACATTGAATATTAGAAAAAAAGTCGAGCTGATAGTGAGGGAAATCTGTAGGAGAAGACAGTTGGGGCTGGGATCAAGGGTGTGTGTAGGCAGGTTTGATTTCATAAGAGGGCTTTCTCTTCATCAGAGACAAGGGTGAAAGAGAAGGTAGTGAGGAAGACAGCTGATTGATGTGAACTGAGGAAAAGTTTTCAAATATGTGATCCTCACCGTATATAAACATGAATATGAATTCTAAGAATATATCCAAAGAACTATAGTGACCTGAAGACATTTATGGGAAAATGACATTGCCAAGCTCCTTGATGATTTCACTGATGGATAAATGGAGCAATTTTTGTTGTTGTGCAGTTGTTTCAGTCATGTCTGACCCCATTTGGGGTTTTCTTGGCAAAGATACTGGAGTGGTTTGCCATTTTCTCCTCCAGCTCATTTCACAGTTGAAGAAACTGAGGCACAGGGTTAAGTGACATAGCTAGTAAGTGTCTGAGGCCAGATTTGAATTAAAAAAGATGTCTCCCTGACTTCAGGGCCAACACCCTCTCCCCTGCCCCATCAAGCTGCCCAAATGGAAAAACAGGGCCACAGCATAGTAGATTTAGAGCTGGAAAGTGCCCCAGAGGTCATCTAGTACAACCTCCTCATTTTGCAAATCAGGAAACAGACTTCACCAGGATCACTGACTGGTGACTATACCAGGTTTCAAACACAAGGACCTTTAACTCCAAACCCAGTGCTCTTTCCAACCAATGAAGTAAAAAGAAAACTCGGAAATGGTGTCCTTCCTCCATAAAGGGACCAATATTAATTTAATCCCTTGGTGCAGGCCTGGAGGGGAAGAGAATTGCCTCTTTAGCAAACCCAGGTTTATTTCCTTTAGGATTAGAGTTGAGAATCTTAAGGTAGGAGGTTTGCAAATGCCCCTGGGGTATAAAATGGGACCTTCAGAGGGAAAGAAATTGCTTTGATTGTTAAGAAAACCTCTGAGTCCTTTGCGTTTTCTTATTTCTGTCTACAGATAGTAAGCACTATCTTAGATCTAATATTGTTAGTTTATGTTTTCATATGAGAGCTGGAGCCCTTTTGCCCACATCTGTGGAAACCTAGACTTTAGTTGTAGTTTGAGGTTCCCATAGGAAACCATGAGTGGGGTAAAAATAGGTTGAAGTGATGCAATTTTAAGGGTTAGCGCTCAAGATTGAACTCAGCTTATATAAACCATATATTAGATTGCTGGGCATGGGTACAGTCAGGGGCATGCTGGGTCTCTGTGGGGAAATGCATGCACACATACTTTTTAATCTGCATTATCAATACCTTCTTAAGTCCAGAAAAACAACAACAAAAAAATCAAGCTTTGGTTTGTAGTGTTTGTCAATTTCTGAGGTGTAACTGCTCACAGTGAAAATTTAATAACTGGCTCATATAAGCCAGTTAGACCTGGCTCCAGCACACTGAGCACTTTATCCATAAAGAAGAAACAAAGTAAGTGAGGAATACCTACTGTTCAGACTATGGGTATGCAGCCCAGACAGCTAGTCTATCAGTACATGTATCTTAACTAAACACTAGATAGACAACGAAGAGGGTCCAGAATTGAATAGGAAGAAGATGGAAGGCTAACTTCCATTTGGGAAATTGTTTAGGGCTTTTAGTGACCCAAGAACATAAATTACTATTGTCAATTAATGATATAATTTATTGATTATAGATGATATAATTTATTGATTATAGATTATATATGGATATAGATAATATAGCTAAACATAGAAAACTTTAGAAGATCTAAGTTCAAGGTCTGCCTTTGTACTAGCTTTCAAGGAGTTATTTTCTTCCTTAAGATTTTGGGCCATTTTTTCCAATTGGTTAACTTTCTTTTCATTATTTTCATGGATTGCTTTTATTTTCCCCCCTAATTTATCCTGGCAAGTCCCTTAACCTCTCAATGCTCTAGGCAGCTAAGTTTTAAAAAAAGGTGCCAACCTCCAATGGCATGAATAGAGGGAATTTTCTTAACTGGAAGTTCCCTACACCAATGAAATCATGGATATACTCCCTATCTCTATAGATATATAGATATTGGTATGGTTATATGCTAAGTATAGATGTAGATATGAATGTCAATGATGTACATAGTTCTAATATGTATATATATAATGTATAATGATAGATGTAAATGTATAGTGATAAAAATAGATTATATAATATAGATGTATGTGTAAAAACACATGTATAATTCCTAGTTTGTGACCCTAGGGAAAGTCAGCTCTTCTTTTTTTGGGGCCTCAGTTCTCTCATCTGTGAAAGGGGAGTATTAAACTTGATTAGTCAGCCAATAAGCATTTATTGACTGACTACTATGTGCAAGGCATTGTGCTAAAGTCTGGGGATACAAAAGATGTAAAAGACAGTTCTTGCCCTCGAGGTATTCACAATCTAATGGGGGTTGTGATCTACTGATTACACCTGAGATGCCTTTCAACTCTAAATCTATGATCCTGTCTCTATTTCTACAATCTGATCTCTATGTGAAAGAGAAGAGCTCTTGAAGCACTCTCAGTCTAATGGTGAGGAATAAACACAAGGACCAAAATATCTGTGACAAATGCAAGAATGAAATGTGGTAGAGAAGAAGTCCATGCAAAGGATTATAAGAAATTTGAAAGAGAAAGATCCTTTCACTTGGGGATGAGGTCACAATTTCTTGGGACCTCAATGTCTTCAATTATAGAAAGTCATATTAGAAGATTTTTGCGATTCCTCCTCATTCTGAATTCATGATTCCATGATCTATAAATCAAAGGTGTTTGTCACTGTCATGGAGAGAGGGAAGGGAATAAGCATTTATATAGCACCTCCTATGAGCCCAGCACTAGGCTAAGCGCTTTACAAATATTACCGTATTTGATGCTCACAGCAATCCTACAAGGTAAGTGCCATTATTATCCCCATTTTACTATTGAGGAAACTGAAGCAAACAGGTTAAGTGACTAGCCCAGGGCCAAACAGCTAGTAAATGTCTCAGATCACATTTGAACTCAAGTCTTACTGATTCCAGGCCCAATGCTCTGTCCACTATGTACCCTAATTGCCCATATCTAGTGCAGAGTCAAAATCTAAGAAGAATTATTCCCTAAAGACTTTGGGGTCCTCCAGATGCTCCTGTTTGCAGATGATATTGCACTGATTGGCATCAAGTTCTGGAATGATGCCAAGTCTCCTAAATGAGATCTACAATCACTCAGGAGAATATAGATTATTTATCAATAAAGAAGAAACAAAGTAAGGGAGGAGTACCTACTATTCAGACTATGGGTATGCAGCCCTGACAGCTGGTCTATCAGTACATATATCTTAACTAAACACTAGACAGACAATGAAGAGGGTCCAGAATTGAATAGGAAGAAGATGGAAGGCTAAATTCCATTTGGGAAATTGTTTAGTGCTTTTAATGACCCAAGCTTCTCCCTGGGGGAAAAAAAGTCCATCTTTTTAACATTAATATTGTATTAGGGTTCAAATGTGCTAAAATTCTGGGGTGAGAGACTTGTTTTTCAGTTATTTTTAGTCATGTCTGACTTTTCACTACCCCATTTGGGGTTTTCTTGGCAGAGATACTGGAGTGGTTTGTCATTCCTTCTCTAGCTCATTTTACCAATGAGGAAACTGAGGCAAACAGGGTTAAGTGACTTGTCAGAGTCACACAGCTGGTAAGTGTCTGAGACCAGATTTGAACTCAAGAAGACTCATCTTCCTGACTCTGGGCTGGGCATCTTATCCACTGTGCCACTTAGCTGCCCCTGTGAGGGACTTAAAAATAGATACGAGGACAGCTGATGGTCAGCTTATTAAACACCAGAAAAGGTTACCAAAGGTCTTCCTAGTTTCTACTTTGCTAAATGATTTTTTCAAAAGGTCAGTTGCATGGCTTGGTATAGTATGAATTATGTGATGTATATGATATATATTATGTTGAATTATGTGATCTAGAATTTTGTCTTATGGTCCCTTCCTATCACATAGTTCTACATAAACAAACTCCTATTTCTCCTTTCAAATGAAATGATCTATGGCATTTAAAAAATACCTAGTCTCAGGCACTGAAGTCAAGTTGTTTTTTGCTCCCCAATTTTAAATTGCATGTGCAAATCTGGATCTCAGATGGTTTAGAACAGACTAAAACTACCATCTGCCTTCAGCTGGATGGTACCTATAAAGGGCATTGTTTCAAAAAAAGACCAGCTGTCCATTTCCATCATTATCCAATGTAAATATGATAGAGAAATACAGCATTATTTGAAAAAAAATTTTAAAGCTTTATCCCATACTCAAACAGTCCCTAATACCAAATCCACTACAGTTTTTGGCCATAGGACCACAAACAGCTTGTTGGAACTTGTTTTTGTTTGTTGTAACTACCCCACATTGGAGCTATTTCTTCTTTTCTAAAGTATGATGGTTCATTTCATGCATGGAACAATGGTAATCAAAGCAGTTCTTTACTCAGACTTTGCCTTTTGGCTTCAGATTGCAATTAAAATAATATTACTCAGACCTTGGCTCTATCTCAGTAACTCTATCTCAGGAACATGGGTTGTAGAATCTATCTAAAAATTCTTTATATCCTATATAAAAACATGGGAAGCAGAGTAAATCAATTTTAATGAATCTGTTGATGGGAGAAAGACAGATGGTATTCCCAAAATTTAAGAGATTAGGAAAGAATTGAAGGCATTATCTGTAGCTTAAAGAACAGCATGCAAAGGCAGTTCTGAATTTTGGGGCAGCCAAAACTATGGTTGAAGGCACAGTGGGTAGATAGACTGTGTTAACAAATTTTATCCAATTTTAAAGCAATAAAAGTTATGGTATGGAACAGGTTACTGAGGGCCTTTTTCCAAATCATCTCCATTTAAGCCAAGGTAGAATTGGAAAGAGAACAGCTCCAGAATCACCTGAGGGTATTATCTTTATTGGATGGACAGAAGTAGACACAACTCCAGGAGTGTTTGAAGGAACCTCACCTCCTATGAGAATCACTCACACCTAGGGTGTGCATCGTTAACTAGCACTGCCTGAAACTAGGCTTAGCAAATGACTTACCAAAGGGAGGCATAAAGTAAAGATTTAAAACTCGGGGTCATTTAAAAATATTAGTCCACCTTGAGAAATGACTCAGTTGGAACTGAATAAACAAACAAAAAATCCCCAGAATTCTCCAGAGGCAGCAGCTGCTTCTACTTAAGGCTGCCCCGATGTTTACTCCTCCCTGGCTCCTCTCCCTCCTCCCAACAACTAGAGGAAGGACCAAGCTGGTTTATTTCCGAAATTTTGCTTTTTCTCAACTTTGGACTATATTGGGCTGGCGTGTAGAGATTTGTAGGTTGGGGAGCATCTAACATTAGAATTTTTCACTAGGTTCCAGCCTTATTTCCTTAATCACTTTCTTGTCTTTTCCCCATTAACACCTTTTTTTTTTTAACTTTTGTATTGGATCTCCCTTTAGCCCCCAAAGGAACTGCAAATGGGAAAAGAGAGAGCAATCCTGGCATTTCTCTCTGTCCTTAGAAAAGCTGAATTCACTGTATTTATTAATACACATTAGAGAGATAGCTTCTCATTATAGATAAGGGGCTGGTCTTGAAGTTGGAAGACCTGTGATCAAGTCCCGGCTCTGACACTGAGTAGCTGTGTGATTATGGGTAAGACAGTTAACCTCTCTGTACCTCAAACTAATCTCTAAGACTCTTTAAATTTTAGGCCAGTTTTAAATCTGCATCTCTCTCTCTTTTTTTTTTTTAGGCAATTGGGGTTAAGTGACTTGCCCAGGGTCACACAGCTAGTGAGTGTCAAGGGTTTGGTCTGAGGCCGGATTTGAACTCAGGTCCTCCTGACTTCAGGGCTGGTGCTGTATCCACTGTGCCACCTAGCTGCCCCTAAATCTGGATCTCTTGATGAGGTTTCTATATCAGGATTTCCAAACATAAATGAAATCACAGAGAAAGGAAGGAAAGAAGGGAGGAAGGAAGGAAGGAGAGGAAGGAAGGGAAAAGATCAATGAAAGAAAGAGTTCCTATCCTGCTATTCTCCTTTCTATTCCTGCAATAGAAAAACAGAACAAAACATGTTGTATGCACCTTCCTGCCCCAGCCCAGGGAATTTACATAAATCCATTCATCATTAGAATACCTTTATCCATTAACCATCCAAGTTATGCAGAGTTAAGGAATAAACTAAGACCCTATTTTCATTTCTTACAGGATTTGGACTTGGAACGCACTTTGGAGATCACCTAGTTCTTTTTCCTCATTTTAATCATAGTTAACATTTTATGTGGATTTTAAGGCTCACAAAACATTTTATACACATTATTTTATTCAGTCCCCACAATAACCTTATGAAACAAGTACTGAGGCATTATTTCCCCCATTTTACAGCTGAGGAAACCAAGGCTCAGAGAGGCTAAGTGATTTGCCGTTAGTGACATGACTGGTCAGTGTTGGGGGTGGAATTAGATCTAGGCCTCTCCTGATTTTGAGTCCAATACTCTATCAGAGGTAGCTTGATGGCTCAGCAGATAGAGCACTGGGCCTGGAGTCAGGAAATTGTTCAGACTGTTCAGTCCTGTCTGACTCTTCACTACCCCATTTGGGGTTTTCTTGGCAAATATACCAGAGTGATTTGCCATTTTCTTCTTCTGCTCATTTTACAGATGAAGAAACTGAGGCAAACAGGGTTAAGTGACTTGTCTAGGTTCATATAGCTAGTAAGTGTCTATGGCCAGATTTAAACTCAAGAAAATGAATCTTCCTGACTTCAGACCAAGCAGGAAGACCTAACTTCGAAGGCTTAACTAGGAGTCAGCAAGATGGCTCAATGGATAGAGTACTGGGCCTAGAGATAGAAAGACCTGAGTTCAAATCTAGCTTCAGACATTTACTAGCTGTGTGACCCTGGGCAAGTTACTTAATCTCTGTTTGTCTTAATCCACTGGAGAAGGAAATGGCAAACAACACTACTAGTATCTTTGCCAAGAAAGCCCTGTTGATAGTACGGTCCACAGGGTTACAAAGGGTTGAACATGACTGAACAACAATTCTTTCTACTACCTCCTGTTACCTCCCACATTTTACTAAGGCCAATAAAGGTGGTATGATATGTGTAAGATCACAGACAATGTTAAGTACCAGGACTGGGATTAAACTGCATTTTTAGACTACTTTCCTCTACATAGTACTTTAAGAGCAGTAGCTTTTTTATTGTTATTTCAATTTTTTTTTTTTTTTAGTGAGGCAATTGGGGTTAAGTGACTTGCCCAGAGTCACAAAACTAGAAAGTATTATAGTCTGAGGCCGGATTTGAACTCAGATCCTCCTGACCCCAGGGCCGGTGGTCTATCCACTGTGCCACCTAGCTGCCCCTAGAGCAGCAGCTTTTAATAATTATTATTCTCCCTTGCTTTTCCTTCTCTTTGGTTTTATCTCTGATCTTCCTAAACTAACTCCATCTTCATGCTCTTCCACATGCCTTATTTCATTATTTTTCTCTTCCAAGTCTTAACAATTCTGCTATTCTAGTCTGTGCTGGCGCTATGCAATTTTAACTGTTAGGTATATGGGGATGTGTGTGTGTGTGTGTGTGTGTGTGTGTGTGTGTGTGTGTGTGT
>NW_020950547.1:1445175-1496906 GCF_900497805.2 Vombatus ursinus | reverse complement strand
TGTGTGTGTGTGTGTGTGTGTGTGTGTGTGTGTGTGTGTGTGTGTTTGTGTGTGTGTGTGTGTGTGTTTGTGTGTGTGTGTGTGTTAGGTACTTTTAATAATTTTATTCCTAACTTTTTCATTTAGTTATTAGAATGATTACATATTTGTGTTTCTACGTAAGGCTTTGAATGAGGTCAATACATGTAACATTGATCAGGGAAGTTGACCACATGTAAGACACACAGGGAGGTAGGTTGTGATGCCCAAATTGTAGTACCTTGATGGGGAGGTGTTTAACTTTGAATGGAGTCCCCTTAGCAATTCCTGTACTTTTATCTCAAAGACTTATCTCTACTGGGTGTAAGACTGTTATATATCTATCCACCTATCATTTATCCATCACTCTTTTTCTCTATCATCTATCAAATGAGATAATTGTAAAGCACTTAGCACAGTTCCTGGCACATAGTAGGATCTATAGAAATGTTCTCTATCATCATCATTATTATTATTATTCCACCATGTTTCTGTATATCTATCTAATGTATATGTTTTATGATTTCTTCTGCTTATAAGATCTTCTTTATATCAAAATTTATGCTTGCCTAAGGGTGTGATTGAAAATGCCTCCATTGCAAATGTGTTTGTGACTTCTAAATGGAATTGGTTTCTTGGCTTTCTTGCTAATACTTTAGTTAAGAAACAAAAGATGTATTTTTCGTTCCTCTACAAAGATCCAATCTTCTCACCAGACAAGGATTTAGCAGCCACCAGATTTTCTTTTACATAAAAGTGGGAAGGTGGCGGCAGTGGAAGAACAGGCATTAGAATGAGAGCAGTGAAAAGACAATAAGCAATGAGGGGGAGGGGAACATTTAATTTGAATAGGAAGACACCAATGACTCCAGCTTTCTGAAGTTGAGACATAATCAGCTTCTCCTCTTGATCTTGCTTACTATTAGTGTTGTTCATCATTCCTACCTCGAAGAGGACTGATGTGGTCAAGGTACAGTGTGTTCAACCATGGCCAATAAGTTCAATAAAAACTTGGAAGGTTCTACCACAGGTCGAGGCACAAATCATCTGTTCGAACATTTGGGATGAAGATGTCTCTAGATTTGCACATCTCACATTTCCTTCGTGCTACCGAGAGTCTGCTTTGCTCATGAAGCATAGTACCCTCTTTAGATGCAGGCATGTCATCCATGAGGTTGCTTAGTGATCACCTAAAGGGAGAACATCTGGCTTAAAGGAAAGCTTTGAGCCAATACCTTATTATCAAGTAAGTAATGGGAAATGCACAGTTACCTCCTTCCTCTTTACAATTTCCCTATGCTCTATTATCAGTTCTTATCCTGGGGGAAAGGCTGCTCATGAGCTTCTATCCCACTTGTCTCTGACTGGAGCTTCTCTGATTCAGGAGGTAAAAGCAAGGAAGCCAGCACCCAGAGATCAGGTATTTTATTCAACCCTGCCCTTACTTTCCCCGAATGGTGGAGGAACCACGAGAAAAAAAAATGCTCATTCCACTTCAAGGTTCTCTCTCACAGAAGCCTCCAAAAGCGTACTCTTCCAAAGCCATGTTCCAAATACATCACCAACCATTCAGCTCTAAGTGTCTACTTCAATCTTGTCTCTATACGGCACTTGTTCATTTTTTTAACATATTTTTTTAAAATTCTCGGTGTTCTAAATCATGATGACAGCTGAAGTTTCTTATCATTGGTGCATAATTTCTGTTTTTAAGAGGTTTGAGAGGTCAAGGGGATCAGAGAAAATGTCTAGTCCTCCATCTTGTTTATAATATGACCTAGAATTCCATAGTAGCACTTGTAATGCAGGTATTACGTTTGTTGGTTTGTTCATTGTTTTAGAGAGAAAGGGTGTGGATCTGCCATTTCATTGTTGTAGAGAGCTCCCAGTTTGGAAACTCCCTCCTTTTATTCAAATTCCTCTATTCATTTACAATCATGGAGAATTGCCTGGGGCAGAGAGAGGAAAAAGGACTTGCCCTTTGTCACACAACCAGTATGTGGCAGGTCTTGAACCCAGGTCTGCTTGAGTCTATGGTCAGTCCTCTTCACACAGTATGCAACCTGGGCATACATTTTTGGGGGGGGGGGGCAATGGGCATTAAGTGACTTGCCCAGGGTCACACAGCTAGTAAATGTTATGTGTCTGAGGCCGGATTTGAACTCAGGTCCTCCTGACTCCAGGGCCGTTGCTCTATCCACTGTGCCACCTAGCTGTCCCCCTGGGTGTACATTTTATATGTCTCACCTGAATATAGTAATAACAAATTTGTTTCATTCATCTGCACCCCCCTGGTCATATCCATTCTTTTATAAAACTATAGTAAGCCACCTTTGTAAATGAAGAGAATAACTGGACCTCATCATTTTGATTTCCCTAAACAGACCTAGCTTATATTGTGTTCCTTCCATGTCTAGCCTACAGCACAAACATCCCAGACAGAGTCACTTTAGAGACTGAGTTCATTGGCAAGTCAGTTCATTATTGATTGGAAATTTCTTCTAACCTCTCCCCAACCTGGTGTTTTTACAGCGTTTCTTGTTACAATTGGGAAGAGTGAATCATCCCCTTCCTCTATTGGGATATTTGTTCTTTGGACTAAAATAAATTAACACATCATTTGGAAGATATTCTTTATTCCATCCATTTCCCTCATTACCATCCTTTCAAGCACTTTTTCAAAGAAGAGTTGAATCAGAACCTTTTATGAAGTTGTAAGCCTGATGCCATAGAGGCCCCTACCGAAGAAAAACATACAGACACAAAAATCCATTCTTTAGTCCCCAAGAGCCCTTCCCTCCCTTTAGCTCAGAAAGATGCATGTGGTTACCTTCTTTGAACAAGGTCATTCTTTATTATTCCTACCTTCATTTCTAGGCTTTGAATAAAAAGAGGCTCAAATAACACATCTAGAGTATAGAGACTTTTAAATCACTTGTCCAATATTCTGTGGTCTTTCTCACTGCCCAGTGTTAATGCAAGTTTTAAAGCTTTAATATTGAATAATGCCATGACTATTGGTCATTTGTAGTGAAAACAGTCAACCACATCCCTATAGACATAGAAAGAGCTTATACAGCTCATGTGTTTGCCCTTCCTTATAATAAACAAACTACTTTCTTTAGGGCAGATTACAAAATACTTTGGAATGACCACCTTCTCGGAGGGCAGTTAGCTGACCTCAGCCTTAGCAACTACCTATGGGAGATGATAAAAAAGCAGAAATGATGTTGGCTAAACCTAACTATTGCTTACAAAAAATGCAACCCTTGATATGAGTTTGGAAAATGCTATTAAACTTAATGCCTCCAAAGAATTAGATGTGTCTTCCCTTTAAAAAAATTCCCTACATTTTTTCTTTTGTGATCTCTCTCTTCTGCATGATGCATATTTGCTTAATTTCTCTGTTCTTTTCAAATTCCAAAGTGATCTTCCCCATTCATTATCCTGCCCGTTGGGAGATTCACACCTCATTCACCTTTCTATAGAGGAATTTATCCTGCGTTTATAGAAATTATAATAGTTTTGTCCCTGTTCTACATTTATTATTCAATCTCTTTTATGCTTGTTTGTGCCTGCCTCAGGCTGTGCCTTCATACAAAGGAGCAAAATGGTTCCAAGAGCCATTGCAAGTTAGAAGATTTAGCCAAACAGGTCAGAGTGGTCCGTCTGTAGAGCAGAGCAATTGGAATAGCTGACAATTCCAGGTTTCTAGGATTTGAATCTACATGTGCACTCATGTATTTAGTGAGTGGAGAATGCTTAGTGAGCCATGAGATATTTTCATTATAATTAGCATTTATTGAGTACCCATAGGCATTGTGTGAGATGTTACAGTCATATAGACTGTAGGAAAAAATGAAAAGCAAAATATTGTTCCCAATAGGAAAAATGTAAGGTGAAATATTGCTCCCAATAGTTGCTACATATAGATAGACTTCAACATCTGGTCCAACTTAAAATGAAGGTCAGAATATTTCAAAGATTGATTGAATGAATAAATGAATGAAAAGGCAGTTAGTAAGTGTCCAGCACTGTGCTATGCTTTGGGAATACAAATGCAAAAGAGACTGTTCTGCCTTCAAGAAGTTTACATTCTAATATAGCAAAATAACATATACAGGAAAAAGTAGTAGCCAGAGGTAAAGTCACAGTGATGGTGAGTAGAGATGTAGAGTGAAGGAGGGATAACCCCTTTCTTTTTTCCATTAATTCAATATTTTATTTTTCCCCAGTTACATGTAAAAACAATTTTAACATTCTTTTTTCAAATTTGAGTTCCAAATTTTCTACCTCCCGCATTGAGAAGGCAAGCAACGTAACATAAGTTATACATGTGTAGTCATGCAAACCACATTTCCATGTAAGTCATGCTGTGAAAGAAAACACAAACAAAATTAAAAAAAATGAAAAAAAAAAGGCTCTACCAGTTCTTTCTCTGGAGATGGACAGCACTTTTCATCACAAGTCCTTCAGAATTGTCTTGGATAGTTGGATTGGTGTACTGCTGAGAATTTCTAAGTTATTCACAGTAGGCCATCATATAGTATTGCCATTACTTTGTACAATGTTCTCTTAGTTCTTCTCATTTCACTTTGCATCAGTTCGTGTAAGTTTTTCTAGGTTTTTTTCTGAGAGCTTCCTGTTCATCATTTTTTTTTTTTATAGTGCAATAGTATTCCATCACATTCAAGATGGGCATTTTCAAGAAGCAGTGGTTGAACTGATTCAATAACGTTTCCCAAAGAGAAGTAGAAAGAAATGGGAGGAGGAACAAGGACACTCTAGTGATGGTACATGATGTGGTAGGGTAATAGGAGATAGCTAGACATAGGTAACACTTACCAAGCATCAGTCCCCTGAGGTAGGAGCTGGAGATCTAGTCGGGACAGCAGCAGGTGACAAGAATAGCAATTTCAAGAAACTACTATACCATCGAAATGAGGGCTTAACTTTAGGCTGCAAAATCTTATAAGGCAGATACTGCATTTTTCCAAATGATGCTATACGTTTTGGTATATACCCTAAATTGTATAACATGATTTTTCATTAGAATGATTCATATATTTTTACTACTTAGGTGGTACAGTGGATAGAATGGCAGGACTGGAGACAGGAAGACTCATCTCCTTGAGTTCAAATCTGCTGTTAGACACTTACTAGCTGTGTGACCCTGGGCAAGTCACTTAACCCTGTTTGCCTCAGTTTCCTCATCTGTAAAATATGCTAGAGAAGGAAATGGCAACCACTTCAGGATCTTTGCAAGAAAACCACAAGTGGGGTCAAAGAGAGATGGACATGACTAAAACAACTGAACAACAATAACAACAACTACTACTTTTCCACTTATTTCATGACTATCCTAATAGTTTATTCCCCTCACCCCCATGCCTACCATCACTCTCAAGAGGAGGAATATCTCCTATGAGACTCTTATTACAAAACTTGGGAACCTATGAATCTACAGACATGGTGATTTCAGTTTTTATGCTTCCACTTTTTTGCTTCTTAGAGTTGATAACAGCAGAGGATTTTATGGCTGTGATTATCTTATCTACAGTTTGATCTCTGTGAAACTGTTCAAATCACATTTTTGAGGTGAATTAAAATGAAGTCTATTGAGAATGGAGCAAAGTTTCTAGTCAGTGAGTTAGTTATTTTATAATGTAATATTTTGGATTAGTTTTTGAATTTCCCAGCTGAAAACTCAGTTATTAGATGACTTCACAACAAAAAATATTATTATTAACAATGATAAAAAATATCTCATGGCTTGCTGAACATATGCTACTTATTAAATATAAGAGCACACATGTAGATTCAATTCAATTGGCACTTATTGAGGACCCACAGACATTTTGTCAGATGCTACAGGCGTATAGACTGTAGAAAAAAAATAAAACAGAATACTGTTCCCAATAATATTTTCATTCTTGATTCCATTTTGATATCTTCAGAATTATATTGCAGAAAGTTATTGCCATTCCTAAATAGGTCTGTTAAAATGGAAATATCTTCTATAAGGATTAATATGACGATGGCTATGTATGGAATCTTCTTGGAACAAAGTGAAAGAAAAATCTGGAAATCAACATTCCCCTGAGCTAGGAACTGGACACACAGGGAGGAAGTGAGAAGGGTAGTTAGGATTTAAAAGTGGATAGCCAAACTATAAAAATTTTACATGTTGGGAAGCAGAGTAGGAAGTCCTAGTCCAGAAATAATAAGCTGTGGTTGTAAAGAACAATTCAATAAGCACAGGGGATAAAAGGTTTTAGGACATACAATTCACGAGAATGACTTCAGAAGTTTTGTTTCTATTTACGTTTTCTTATAAACCAGGGATCTATCTATTTAATTGTTTGGCAAAGTTTCCATCACTGGCTCAGATTTAAATGAGCATTTTTTTTTCTGTCTTCTGCTCTCCTCTCTTATTCTATCTCTGTCTCTTACTGTCTTTTTGTCTCTGTCTCTTTCTGTCTCTGTTTCTCTCTCTCTCTCTCTTTGTCTCTGTCTCACTGTCTTTCACTGTCTTTCTGCCTCTGTCTCTGTATCTTTGTCTGTCTCTGTCTCACTCTATCTCTGTCTCTCCCTTTGCATCTCTCTGTCTCTCTTTTTCTTTCTCTGTCTCTCTGTCTCTTGTCTGTCTCTGTTCCTCTGTCTTGGCTGGGGAGATACAAACTTAAGATTGATTTCATCAGTATAAAGTACTTGAGGTGTAGAAATCCCCTACATTGATACAAATCATCAGTCTACAACTTATAATATCTGAGAATTATATGTATGTAAAAACAAAACACAAGAGAGAAGTGAGAGAGAAAGAGAGAGAGAGAGGTCAGGGGACTTACTCATGGTCACACAAATAGTATGTGACAGGTAGTATGTGTATGTAATTTATAAATAAAGAAATATTGGGGCAGCTAGGTGGTGCAGTGGATAAAGCTCTGGCCTTGGAGTCAGGAGGACCTGAGTTCAAATCTGGCCTCAGACACTTGACACTTACTAGCTGTATGACTCTGGGCAAGTCACTTAACCCCAACTGCCTCACCAAGAAAAAGAAATATGCATATACTGTATGTGTGCTCAAAAATTTTCTGTGGTGGGATGAGTGATGAAAAAAGTATGGAGCACATTTTTCCAGATCACTTTGTAATTCAATCACAAAGTACAATCAACAAGTACTTTTTAAGCTCCTACTATGCGCTGGGCACAGTGCCACATAGTAGACTTAAAGATAAAAATGAAACAGTCTTTGCCCTCAAGGAACCTATATTGTATTGGAGCGTAGAACATACATAAACAAGTGTACTTAAAATACATGCATAAAAATACAAAATAAATTTATGGGAAAGAAGGTGCTAGCAGTTGTAGGGATCAAGTGTTTAATCAATCCACCATTTATTAAGAAGCTACTACGTTTCTGGCACTGTTTCTGGTTAACGGCTAAGGATACAAAGGAAAAAGCGAAAAATTTCCTGTTCTCAAGGGCTTATATTCTAATGGGGGAGAAAATATATACATATATAACATATATAAGTTAAATATGTGTGTGTGTGTGTATATATATATATATATATATATATATACATGAAGACTTAACATATAACATATATAAGTTAAGCCTTGAGACACTGCCACTGGGCACAAAGGGACCAAGGTCATGGTTCTCCCTTTCCCAAAGAGGCACGTTTGCTTTAGACTCCAGCATGTAGTTTGGGTTCACTTCTAGGGGAAGGAGGAGCCTGGACTCTAATGAGAAGGCGCTAGACTGTCTATTCTCCTCTCCAGATGATTAAGTTACTCCTACCCCCATCCTGGGTCACAGGGATAATTTTACATATTAAAAAGAAAAAGGGATAATTTTAAAAGAAGGTACTCAAAATATAGCATACTCATAAACACACACTTTAGAAAAAAAAATCCTAAACTTAAGACAGGATTCATAACTTAACTTATCCCTACTGATACAGTCATTGAGGAGGGTTGATACATCTTATCAGAACACAAAGCAATTGGCAGCAGAGCTAATCAGGTATTTTGCATTCCACCTTAGTCTAGCATTGTCCAAATAAGTCCCAGAATGCATCTCAAGGTAAAACATCAAGGCTTGGGCCAATTGCCTTGCTGGTGACTATCCTTTCTAGATGTGCTGGACTGATTGCCTGGGATGCTTCCCTTGCTTCCATTTAGCTCTGACCCAAGACTTCTGCACCTCTTCAAGCATCACAAGGTTATCTCCACTCTCAGACACTTCGGTTCTTGGACAGGTACTCCTATAGTCTCCTAAGATCAGGAAATGACAAACAAGTGAAATAGTCCAAATCCTGGTTCAGGCTCGCCTAGACTTTAGCTGCCATGAAATGAACAAACCTCTCTCCTCCTCATGCCTCCCCCTCCCCCCCAACTCTTAGGAAAACACTCAAAACAGTCCTGCACAATTCAGGAGTCAGGAGGATCTGAGTTCAAATCTGGCCTCAGATACTTGACACTTACTAGCTGTATGACTCTGGGCAAGTCACTTAACCCCAACTGCCTCACCAAGAAAAAGAAATATGCATATACTGTATGTGTGCTCAAAAATTTTCTGTGGTGGGATGAGTGATGAAAAAAGTATGGAGCACATTTTTCCAGATCACTTTGTAATTCAATCACAAAGTACAATCAACAAGTACTTTTTAAGCTCCTACTATGTGCTGGGCACAGTGCCACATAATAGACTTAAAAATAAAAATGAAACAGTCTTTGCCCTCAAGGAACCTATATTGTATTGGAGTATAGCACATACATAAACAAGTGTACTTAAAATACATGCATAAAAATACAAAATAAATTTATGGGAAAGAAGGTGCTAGCAGCCAGAAGGAAGAGAGAATCAAATGAGGGGGTAGATGGCACTCTTGCACATCCACTCTGAAGCCAATAGGGGAACTCTTCATCATATCACAGTATATGAGCAATGAATCACACATAGCGAGAAGTAGACTTCCACACGCTCGTAGATCTAGAAATGGTCATTGTGGGCATGCTCCATAGATGCCTGCATTACTTACTTATATGTGTACCACATTCAAAATGAATGCAAGGTAATTTTAGTAGGGAGTGCACCAGCAGCTGAGAGGATTCCAGGAAAAGCTTGAACTTAGTCTAGAAGGAAATCAGAGATTCCAAGAGTTGGAGGTGAGGAGGGGATGCATTCAAGACATGAGTGACAACCAGACATGGGAGATGGTGTCATTTGAAGAGCATAGAAAGTAGGCCAGTGTGGCTGCATCACAAAGTATGTGGAAGATGGTAACATTAAGTAGATTGGAAGGGTGGGAAGGGGACCAGTTGTGAAGAGACTTAAATGCTAGACAGGAGACTTATATTTGATCCAAGAGGCATTAGGGAGCAACTGAAGGTTATTGAGTAATTAGTGTGACCTGGGCCAATCTGCACTTGAGGAAAATCACTTTGGCAGGTATGTGGATTATGAATTGGAGAGGAGAGAGAATGGAGGTGGGGAAATATTAGGAGGCTATTGCAATAGTTAGGAGAGAGATGATGAGGACTTAAACTAAGGTGGTCACTACACGAGCACAGAGGAGAACAGATACAAGAGCTGTCATGGAGGTAGAAATGGCAAGATGTAGAATCAGATTAGGTATGCAGGATGAAGGAGAGTGAAAGAGTCAATGATAATGTCATAGATGCCACTGTTAGGTGATCAGAAAGATGGTGGTATCTTTAGTGGAAATAGAGAAGTACAGAAGAGGGATATGGCAATTTTGGAGGAAAGAATGAATTCATTTTTGATGTGCTGAGTTTCAGATGCCTACTTGATATTTAGTTCAAAACATCTAAATGCAGGATAATACACTATGACTAGGTGAGATTTATACCAGGAATGCAGGACTTGTTCAATATTAAGAAAACTATCAACATAATTGACCATATCAATAACAAAATTAACAGAAATCATATGATTATCTCAGTTGATTCAGAAAAAGCTTTTGATAAAATATAGCACCTATTTCTGTTAGAAACACTAGAGAGCATAGGAATAAATAGACTTTTCCTTAAAATAAGTATTATCTATCTAAAACCATCAGAAATCATTATGTCTATTTATTTTTACTTTTCAACATTCACTTCCATAAGATTTTCAGTTCCAAATTTTATCCCCATCTCATCCCTCTCCCCACCCCAAGATGGCAGGCATTCTGTATACCCCTTCCCCTAATTTGCCTTCTCTTCTATCTCATCTCCCTTCTCTTATCCCCTTCCCCTTCTATTTTTCTGTAGGGCAGGATAGATTTCTATACCCCATTTCCTGTATTTCTTATTTCCCAGTTGCTTGTGAAAACAAATTTTTTTGACAGGTGTTTTTGAAACTTTGGGTTCCAAATTTTCTCCCTTCCTCCCTCCCCCACCCACACTCATTGAAAATGCCAACAACTCGATACAGGTTATACATGCGTAGTCATGTAAAACACTTCCATAGTAGTTATGTTGAGAAAAACTAAGTATATTTCCCTTCATCCTATACCACTCCCCATTTATTCTGTCCTCTCTTTTGACCCCGTCCCCCCTCTGAAGTGTTTGCTTCTGATTACCCCCTTCCCCAATCTGCCCTCCCCTCTATCATCCCTCTGCTCTCTTGTCCCCTTCCCCCCTATTTTCCCATAGGGTAAGATAGATTTCCATACCTAATTGAGTGTGTATATTATTCCCTCCTTGAGCCAAATCCAATGAGAATAAAATTCACTCATTCACACTCATTCCCCTGTTTCCCCTCCACTGTAAAAGCCTTTTCTTGTCTGTTTTATGTGAGATAATTTACCCCTCTCCCTTTCTCCTCCCAGTATAATCCTCTCTCTCCCCCTAGCAAGCATTATATCTAATGGGGATAAGCTAGAAGCTTTCCCAATAAGATATAGGGTGAAACAAGGATGACCATTATCACCACTATTATTCAATATTGCACTAGAAATGTTAACTTTAACAATAAGAGAAGAAAAAGAAATTTAAGGAATTAGAATAGGCAATGAGGAAAAAAAAACTAACACTCTTTGCAGATGATATGATAGTATACCTAGAGAATCCTAGAGAATCAACTAAAAAACAACTTGAAATAATTAAGAACCTTAGCAGTTGCAGGATGTAAAATAAACCCACATAAATCATTGGAATTTCTGTATAATACTAACAAAGCCCAGCAGCAAGAGATGGAAAGAGAAATTCCATTTAAAATAATTGTAGACAATATAAAATATTTGGGAGTTTACTTACCAAGACAAACCCAGGAACTATATGAACACAATTACAAAACACTTTTCACACAAACAAAGTCAGATGTAAACAATTGGAAAAATATCTGTTGCTCATGGATAGGCCAAGCTAATATAATAAAAGTGATAATTCTACCTAAATTAATTTACTTATTTAATTCCATAACAATCAAACTACCAAAATTATTTTATAGAGAGAGAAAAAATATAATTCATCTGGAAGAACAAAAGGTCAAGAATATCAAGGGAATTAATGAAAAAAAATGCAAAGGAAAGTGGACTAACGTATCAGATCTAAAACTACATTATAAAGTGGCAATCATCAAAATTATTTGGTACTGGCTAAGAAATAGAGTGGTGGATCAGTAGAATAGGTTAGATACACAAGACATAATAGTCAATGACTATAGTAATCTACTGTTTGATAAACCCAAAGACTCCAGCTTCTGGGACAAGAACTCACTATTAGACAGAAATTGCTGGGAAAACTGGAAAATAGTATCACAGAAACTAGGCATGGACTAACATCTCATACTGTACACCATGATAAAGTCAAAATGGGTACATGATTTCGACATGAAGGGTGATAGCATAAGCAAATTAGGAGAACAAGGAATAATTTGTCTGTCAGTTCTATGGAGAAGGGAAGAATGTGTGACCAAACAAGAGATAAAGAACATTATGAAATGCAAAGTGGAAAATTTTGATTACTTAAATTAAAAAGGTTTTGCACAAGGCCAATGCAACCAAATTAGAAGGAAATCAGAAAGCTGGGAAACAATTTTTATGAAAAGCCAGTGTTTCTGATAAAGGCCTCATTTCAAAAATATGTAGAGAAGTGAGTCAAATTTATAATAATATAGTCATTCCTCAACTGATAAATGTTCAAAGGATATGAACAGGCATTTTTCAGATGAAAAAATTAAAACTATCAATAGTCACATGAAAAAATGCTCTAAATCACTATTGATTAGAGAAATGCAAATTAAAACAATTCTGAGGTGCCACCTCACACCTATGAGATTGGCTACTATGACAGAAAAGGAAAATGATAAGTAATGGAGAAGTGTTAAAATTGGAACATTAATGCATTGTTGGTGGAGTTGTGAACTGATCCAAACATTCTGGAAAGCAATTTGGAATTATCCCCAAAGGGCTATAAAACTGTGTATACCCTTTGATCCAGCAATACCACTACTAGGTCTGTATCCCAAAGAGATCATAAAAAAGGGGAAAGTACCACATGTACAAAAATATTTATAGCAGCTCTTTTTGTGGGGGCCAAGAATTGGAAATTGAGGGAATGCCCATCAATTGGAGAATGGCTGAATGAGTGGTAGTATATGAATGTAATGGAACGCTATTGTTCTATAGTAAATGATGAGCAGGTGGATTTCAGAAAAACCTGGAAAGACTTAGATGAACTGATGCTGAGTGAGGTGAGCAGAACCAGGAGAACATTGTACACAGTAACAGCAACACCATGCAATAATTACCTATGATAGATTTAGCTCTTCTCAGCAATACAACGATCTAAGACAGTTCCAAAAGACTCATGATGGAAAATGCTATCCATATCCAGAGAAAGAACTATGGATTCTGAAGGCATACTATTTTCACTTTTTTCTGTTTTTTCTTTCCCATGGTTTCTCCCTTTTGTTCTGATTCTTCTTTCACAACATGACAAATATGGAAATATGTTTAATATGATTGTACATATATATAACCTATATCAGATTGCTTGCTGTCTTGGGGAAAAGGGAGGGAAAGGAGGGAGGGAGAAAAATTTTGGAACTCAAAATCTTATAAAAGTAAATGTTGAAAATAAACTTTACATGTAATTAGAAAAATACTATTAAGTGGAAAATTTTTTTTAAAAATCAGGAAAAATATCCAAATGTAGTTGGATTATAATTATATATTATAACTTACATAATTCTATTATAATTACATCTCAGGAGAGAGATTAGGACTGAATATATACATCCAGGAGTAATCTGAACAAAGATGAAAGCATGAATGATGAAATGGAGAAGACTAAGTAGTCAGATAACCATAAGAAAACTCAAAAGAGAGCAGGGTCAGGAAAAACCCTCAAGGAGGGGAGACTTTCTGGGAGGAGAGGGTCAACAGTGTCAAATACTGTAGAGAGGTAGAGGAGTACAAGGATTGAGCAATGCCTTTGGATTTAGCAATTAAAAAAAAGAGAGTTGGTTACTTTGCAGAGGGCAATTTCATTTCGTTGATGAAATCAGAAGCCAGATTTCAGGGGTTGAGATGCAACAGATATGGACAGTTTTTTTTTCCCTAGGACTTTGGATGTGAATGAGAGGAAAGATATAAAATGATAGTTTGAAGTGATGGTTGGGGTCAAGTGAGAGATTTGTCAAGATGAGGGAGACATGAACACATCTGTAGGTAGCAAAGAAAGAACCAGGAGATTGGGAGTGATTGAAAATTAAAGGTGGGGGAATAATAGTGGGAAGGGATGGAGTCGATGACAAATGCAGAAGGTTTGGGCACTGGCAAGGAGAAGAGTTACCTTTTCACCTACTCCAAAACCCTCATGTACATTTGATGAAGCTGAGGCCCAGAGAGGCAGTTATTTGCCCAAGCCACACAAGCAGTATGTGGTAGAATAGGGATTCAAATCTTTTCCTTTTTCCCCTTCAGCAACCGTGACAAAAAAAAGAGACCAGAAAGAATAATAAAATGAGAAGCTTGTCTTGCGGGAATCAGCATCAGTATGCTCCCTAATTCTGACTTTACTCTCTTTATCTCTTGAATCCCTCCACCTGAACACCCCCCTTAGCCTTCTTGGCAAGCCATAACCCTTCCCATGGAAGTACAGAGAGGAATCCATATATGTAGCTTTTTTGAGTTCAGTATAGGAAATTATTCCCTCTACCCCCAGAGCATCAATATATACAAGCCTTAGTGGCTGATGTTTATGCCAGCTGATCTCTCTTTTTCAAGGCAATGTTTTGGGGATTTGTTCATTAGGACAGAGTATATCAGTTGGTGCTAATCCTGTTATAATAGCATTTGTTAAACCTATTTTACACTAAGTGCTCCAGGCAGGTCTTAGAATAATCTAATTTTCAGGACACCCAGGGCAGAAATTCGAGATAATGCTATTGTGAAGTTGCCTCAAACTTCATTAAAAGGCTGTAGTTTGCCACTGGATGCTACATAATCATTGATGGCAGTTTATTTTTTGTTTTTTATTTTGTCTGTAAACTTAGTTGGTATACTGGCCACTCCCCAGAGACTCAGAAAGTTGTAATGAGAACATGCCTTATTCTTTCAAATTCTCTTATGAGACAGTCAACAGAGTTAAGAGGCAATTTGGTATGATGGAAATAATACCAGGCTGAGAGTGTGAGTGGCAGAGGACAATTTCCTTTCTCACGTATGAAACTGGAATGGAGGTAGTGTGATTTAGTGAATAGAAAGTTGGTCTCTGAGTCCAGAAGAACTGAGTTCAAAGTCCTGCCTCTGACACATGCTGGCTGTGTGTCCCTGGGCAAGTCATTTAACTTCTTGGTGATTTTGTTCAGTCCTTTCAGTCATGTTCAACTTTTCATGACCCCATTTGGGGTTTTCTTGGTAAAGATATTACAGTGGTTTGCCATTTCCTTCTTCATCTCATTTTGCAGATGAGGAAACTGAGGCAAACAGGGTTAAATGACTTGCCCAGGGTCACAGAGCTAATAAGTGTCTCAGGCCAGATTTGAACTCAGGAAAAATTTTTCTGACTTCAGGGCCAGCACTCTGTGTTACCTTCTCTAGTCTGTCCTATAAGACTGTAAGTTGCAAAGAACATGCTAACCTGTATTGGTACAGGTAAATTCCTCATCTTAGAATCTCCTATACTAATAAAATCACAGGCCCAGTTCTTATCTCTAAGATGGTGATAATATGGCTCATCCTTAAATCTTAGGGTTAGTGTGGGGTGAGTATCTTGTAAAGCATCATGCAAATATGAGATAATATCATTAGAAAATAAAAATCAACACATTCAAATCAGAGGAAAATTTATTTTTTGCCACTTGCATGTTTCTCATTATGGCTGTGATTGTCCGAAAACATTTTTTTTTATTTTATATTTTTTAAATGCAGGATATTTCTGTTTGGATTATAGGTCATTCCTGGCAGACACTATTTTCCCACAGAAGCTCTGTGTCATGCAAATATTTTCTATTTATTTTTAGAATTTAAGATTTACTTTCCCTAACTTCATCCCAACATTTTGATAGAAGGGCATCTGATAGAAGAACACTGAAGTCAGAAGCTTGCCCCTTTACTTATCCCCTCTCCCTAATTTTCTATTCTTCTTTATGAGTTAGCCAATCAGTCAGCAAACATTTATTAA
This sequence comes from Vombatus ursinus, assembly GCF_900497805.2. Classification (NCBI taxonomy): domain Eukaryota; kingdom Metazoa; phylum Chordata; class Mammalia; order Diprotodontia; family Vombatidae; genus Vombatus; species Vombatus ursinus. Next base: position 1,481,246 of record NW_020950547.1, on the reverse strand, counting down.
GTACCTACTATGTGCCAGGCATGATGCTGTAGAAAGAAAGGCAAAAGAAAATCTTTGCTCTCAAGAAGTCATGGTCTAATGGGGGAAACAGTAAGAAAAATAATTATGTCCCAATAAGATGTGTGTGTGTGTGTGTGAAATTGGAAATAATCAACAGAGTGAAGACATTAGTATCAAAGAGAGACCAGAAAAGGCTTCATGTAGAAGGTGGGATTTTGACTGGGGCTTGAAGGAAGCCAGCAAGGCCAGGAGGTGGAGGTAAGAAGAGAGAGAATTTCAGTCATGGGCAGTAGCCAGTGACACGGCACAGAGTTGGGAGATTGTCTTGTTCAAGGAACAATGAGGAAGTCAATGTCATTGGATCTCAGAACATGTGCAGGTAAATGAAATGGAAGAAAATGGGAAAAGTAGAAGCTACTAGATTATGAAGGGCTTTGAATGCCAAACAAAGGACTTTGTTTTAGATCCTGAAGGTGTTAGGGAGTCACTGGAGTTTCTTGAAATATGGGTCTTTGTTTGGGGGGTTTGGAAATCTGATCAGAGAGAGACATGGTCAAACCTATGCTTTAGGAAAATCAGTTTGACAGCTGCCACTACTAGTTCCTTAGCTACTGTCAAGATCTTCCCAACTAATTAAAAACCTTCACGTTATCTTACCATCTACTCAGGCTATTGTTCTATATGTCCTCTCCTTTGAAAGTCAAACTCTTAGAAAAATATTTCTATACTCACAACTTATACTTTCTTATCCCTTACTCTTTTCTTAACCCCTTGCAGTTTGACTTCCCTCCAATTGAAACTCGTGCTAAATTTACCAATAATCTCTAAAATGACAAATCCGATAATTGTTTCTCAGTCCTCACACTTTTTGCCCTTTTTGTGGTTTTTGATACTGTCGATCACCAGCCTCTCCTTCTAGACACCCTCTCCTTCCTGGAACACCATTCTCTACTGGTTCTCCTTCTTAACGTCTTTGTCTGGGTCATTCTTGATGAATAATATAGGCTGTTAGTCTCACTCAGCTTCCCTTAGGGTTCTAGGGGGTAATACCTTGGGGTATAAATGTTTTCTAATACTATTGTTCATGGGCTCATAACTAGCATATTTCCCTAATATCAAATTATCCATTAACATCTTCCCACCATCGATTAACATACATTAGGTTTTATAAAGGAACGTTTACTTCAAAGGTCAGTTGAGGAAAGAAAGCAATCAAATCTCAAAGTAGAGCGTGCTCTCACCTCTACACATCTTGGTGCTTAGGAAAATGGATTCAAATGTAAAGCAGTTGTGAAAAATATTCTCCCACCAAATTCACTTCTGGGTATTGCATAACCAGTGGTTAGTCACCTTTTTACTTTCAGAACATGAAGTCTTGGCAGTCAGGTCAATTCATTGCTGGGTCAAATACGACACTCCTCTGGGTTAGCGCTTTCCTAGGTTTGGCTCCTGCTGCTACCAGCTTCCATGGATGAGAGAACCTTTGATAGTTTTTCTAACCTTTTAAAGATCATGACCTGATCCATTCTATCTCTGATATTCATTTAAGATCAGGAAAGAATAAACACAACAATGACAGGGGAGAGAGAGAGAGAAGAGAGAGAGACAGAGAGAGAGAGAGAGACAGAGATAGAGACAGAGACAGAGATGCAGAGATAGAGGGAGACACAGAGAGACAGAGAGAAAGAGAGAGACAGAGATAGAGACAGACAGAGAGACAGAGACAGAAAGACAGAGGAAGACACAGAGACAGAGGGAGGGAGGGAGAGAGAGGGAGACACAGAGAGACAGAAAGAAAGAGAGAGACAGAGACAGTGAGGCAGAGACAGAGACAGACAGAGACAGAGGCAGAGACAGAGAGATAGAGAGAGAGAGAGAGAGAGAGAGAGAGAGAGAGAGAGAGAGAGAGAGAGAGAGAGAGAGGCCAAGAGTTCATAAACACATGGCAACTTGGTGGGGAGACTTCTCTCATTTCTGCCTCTGCCATCAGTCCTCCAGCCTTGAAGCTTAAAACAGTCCTTGCTTTGCTCAGCAAACAGGAAGATTTCATCCATTTAAGTCTCTCTTTTTTTAATGTTCACTTCTAGCTCAGCAGCCAGTTTTCACAACCACTAAGGAAGCCAAAAAGAAACAGTCAGTTAACAAGAAACCTGCACCTGTTCTGAAGAGCAGAGGGAAAGGACCTTCCATCAAACCTTTATAGAAGCAGGTTCGTCAAACTTAAGCAGAAAATATTGTGCATGTAGTAAGGACTGAACCATCATTGGCCAGTGCCTTCATTATGTATTTCCCACCCTCTAGAAATGAATGTACCCCAGGGTCATTGTCATCATTGTTGTTATCTTCTTCCTCTTTCTCCTCCTCCCCCTCTCCCTCCTTCCTCTCCTTTTCCTTCCTCCTTTTCCTCCTTCTTCTCTTCCTCCTCTTCTTCCTCTTCCTCCTCCCTGTTCTTTTTTCTTCCTTCCTTCCTTCCTTTCTCTCTTCCTTCCTTCCTTCCTTCCTTCCTTCCTTCCTTCCTTCCTTCCTTCCTATCTTTCTTTTTCTCTTTCTTTCTTTCTTTTTCTTTCTTCCTATCTTTCTTTTTTTCTTTTTCTTTCTTTCTTTCCTTCTTCTTCTTCTTCTGCTTTTTCTTCTTCTTCCCTGAGGAATTTAGAGCGTCTCCTATCATTTCAACCCCCCATCACCACTTTTATTCTTTTCCCCATTAGCCAATAGTCACCAGAAGTAAAAGTTCCAATTAATCACTTAACAGAAAAATTAATATTTACCAAAGGACATTTATTTCAAAGACATAGCAATCTCGCTAGCTTCCTCCATGTTAGGAGACACCATCAGAGGCACTTTGCTCATATGTGCCAGTCTCTGTTACCAATGAATGAATAAAAGTTAGCATAAAAGCATTTGTTAAGTGTTTATTGTATACAAAGCACAGGGACTGCAAACAGAAAATAAGATAGTCCATGCTCTCTTTCTAGGAGTTCACATACTAATATGGGGAAAAAACACATATAGGAAGTTTTAGATGTAAGTTAGATGGAAAGCCCCCATGGTCATAAGGGTGCAACATCAAAGTAGATGATAATATATCATCTTTAATGTAATTTACACTAATAAAATCTTATTGGTTTCTGATATTGAACCATTTTATGGTGTCAAGAACTTTGGCAATAGAGAACTTTCTTTTCTGGATCTCCAGTAGTGTTGGTTACTTCTGTAGTGGCAGGGTTGCTTTCCTGGATGATAGCTGGGTGGGGTGGGGGAGTAGGCTGGAAGCAAGGTAGGGTGGGTGGGGGAGGATGCTACTGTATCTAAGGCTTTGGGGTTTACTTTCTCTATTGTAGCAACTGACCATCAGTTAGTATTGGTGGTTCCAGGGAAGACAAGTTCCTCCTTCAAAAGGTTTGCTGCTATGGATGTTTCTGGGTAAGACTGGGTCAGGGGTGGGGTGGGAAAGAGGAGGAAGGGATAGTGTTTCAGGGTTTTTAGTTTCTCTTCTGGTTAAGTGGTAGTCACAAGAGGGCCACTCAGACTTTAAGTTAATATGATCACACACACACTTACACACATGCCTGCCCAAAGCCGCATTAAGTTAAGCAATGATTATACCTCAGAGAATTGTAAGAATTTGGTCACAAGCTTTAAGCTTCTGCTTCTGCTTTCTCCTCAGGGCTGTATGGTGGTTATAATAGGATTACAAGGCCCTTAGCATTCAACCCCCTCCCCAACTTGCCATGTCCTTACCAAATCCTCATTACTATTTCATCAATTTTAAATTATATTTTTCAACTTTGATTAAAAGTTTAAAGAAAATGATGAAGTACTCAAGAAAAAAGTAAAGAAATGCCGTGATAGATTGCCCAACCTTTTAATAATAAACTTTTTACCACCTTACACTATAATGTCAAATTTCCCATTTCTATTGAAGCAACTTTGAGATATCACATCATACCTATCAATCTGACAAAGATGAGAAACAAGGCAAATGACAAATGTTGGAGGATTTGTGGGAAAGCAAGCACATGAATGCACCATTGCTGGACCTTTGTATTGGTCCCACCATTCTGGAAAGTAATTTAGAATCATGCCCCAAAAGTTACTAAACTGTGTATATTCTTTTCACCCAGCTATACCTCTACCTGGGACTATCCCACAAAGATAGCAAAGAAAGCAGAAAAAGCCAATAAGTACAAAAATATTGATGGCAGCTCTTTTGTAGTAGTCAAAAGTTGGAAACTACGGTGCATCCTCCAGTTGGTCAATGGTTAATCAAACTGTGGTGGAAGAGCATAAGAGAATATTATTGTGCCATAAGAGGTAATAAAATAGACAGTTTCAGAGGAAAATGGAAGACCTTTATGAACTGCTGCAGAGCTAAGTAAGTAGAACTAAATCGATTTATACAATGATAACACGGAGAGAAAATCAGCTTTAAAAACCTTTGGAATTATGATTGATGCAATGAAAAACCACAAATCCAAAAGACGGAAGATGACACATGCTTCTTCCCTATTCCCAGAGAGGTGATGAACTTAAAAAGCAGGAAGAGACATTTTCAGATGTGGACAATGTGCAAATTTGTTTTGCTGAACAAACAATGTATGTATTTATTGTGGGCTTTGTTTCCCATTTGTTTTCTTCTGTAAAAATTCATTCAACAGAAGTAATTGGTAGTGAGAGGGACAATGTTTATAAAAATTAAAAAAAAACATATGAATATGATGAATGCAGAGGATCATGGAACAACTTATACAAACCGATGCAGAGTGAACCAGTAGAGCCAGAGAAATTACATACAGAACAACTTTATTGTTGTTGTTGTTATTATTATTCAGTCCTTTCAGTTGTGTCTGACTCTCCGTGATCCCATTTGGGATTTTCTTGGCAAAGATACTGGGGTAGTTTGCCATTTCCTTCTTCAGCTCATTTTATAAACGAGGAATTAAGGCAGACAGGGTTAAGTGACTTGCCCAGGACCCCAGAGCTAGTAAATATATAAGGCCAGATTTGAACTCATGAGGATGAATTTTCCTGAGTCCTGGCCTGGGACTCTATCCACTGCACTACCCAGATGCCCCACACAGCAGCTACAGTAATGTAAATAGAAAAAAAAAAGCAATTCTGAAAATTTTGAAAAATATAAAAAAAGCAATTCTGAAAATTTTGAAACTAAATGCTGCAAACTGTAAGTACAGTAGATTACTTTTCTCTCCAACCCATACATGCTCTACTTCTTTATAAAGGGGGTGACTGTGAGTATGAAATGTAGTATGTAATATCATATATATACATATATATACACACACATTTTATATACACACATATATAAGTAAGTTTTGCTTTACTTTTTTCCCTCTTTTTTTTTGTGTAAGTGATTGCTATCTTGGATGAGTTGGAGGAGAGAAAGTTGGATAAACAAATGAAACATTAATACAATTTTTTAAAGAGAAAAACACCAAATTTCTCATGTCTAAATCTGTTATACAGCTTAATGTGATTTCAGCAGGGTAATGGGGATCTTATGAAATTATGTGATCATGCTCCTGAGCTCCTCAGACCCAGGTACCAGGATTACTATAGGTTGCAAGTTGTAGACAATATTGATCAGAGTTGAGGGACCAGACTGAGAGAAACCTGGCATCTGAGAGGCACAAATAATGAGCCCCTGACAGCTTCATTGCCCCTTCTCCAGACCAGCTGAAAGGGCAGTTCTTCAGTAGTTGGCCAAATCATCTACTTTCTGTCGCTCTTGTCTCTCTAGCTTCTTTTTCCTACCAGCTTCAGCACCTCCCCCACCTCCAGGTAGTTGGTGATGCAAAAACACTGTTCTCTGATTCTTGTTCTTTTTTATTGCTTACAAATTTATTTCCTTTGATATAGAAGAAAAAGTGGCAGCCAACAATCCTGATTTGTGTGGTTAATGACAGTAGTAAGATAGAGCTGGGAAGGGGGTGAATTTCTTTAGCCCATGTGGAGGTGAGATATTTCACTCCCTTCTATAAGGTGTGAAGTAGAAGACATTAGAGACAGTTTTTGTCTTTGCTTTAAAGAGACAGAAATCACTATTCCTCAATGGGAACTGAAATGGGGTAGAGAATGAGACCCCTGGATCCTCACAAAAGAGTGTTAGTATATTAAACATAATAAAACCAACTTATACTATTATCCCTTATACTATTAAAAAAAACCCAACAACCATTAATTCCTGTGACCATTATTATCCATATGCCTCACTGGGAATGGCAGTGCTTTATTTTTCGTATTTACATGATCTCAATTACATGTATGGCAGCTCTATTTCTATATTACAGCTAAAATATCGGTATGGACTCAACTCATGATAATTCCACAAAGCTCTTTCCTATACCATCTCTGATCATCTTGTTTCTGATTTCTCAAAACATCAAAATGAAAGATAACTCCTAGGCATTAAAGATAATTTTTCATATATTCAGGGTTGTTCTCTCAACTTTCTTGCCTTCATAAATGGGTTGATTTTTTTTTGTATAATATGGGTTGATTTTGCTTTGTCTGGATGCTAACATGTTTATTTTCTGACCCAAGAATGTCTATGTTTATAAAAGTAAAAAGAGTTTAGATCACCCAACCCATGAAGTGTTATTTCACACCCATTAAGCTTTATTAGAATCTATTTTTGGCCTGTTATCATATTAAGTAAGCCCTGTGTTATAAAAAAGCCTTTAAAAGTCTCCAGCCTTGTGACATTTACCTTTCCTAATTAAGTTTGGGTTTGGCCAGCCAACATGTCGGAGGCGATCATTTCCTGCTAGGCACTATGCCTGTAATTCAGGTAGCTGTCACCAGGTTGTAGTAATGCTTAGTTTGGGTTGTGTAGGCCAAATTATTAGGCTTGACACCAGATGCCCAAGCTTCCAACAATAGAACAGTTTCATTTCCATGAAGCACTGTGTCAAATTTCCCAGGTGTAAGACATTTCCTCTTACTTCAATATGCCAAATTTCTCCCTCTTTTTGCTTTCCTCCACAGCATGGTCTCAATTCTGAGATAATGCTAAGAGGGAGTAGCATTATATCATAGCCCACAATCTAGTCATTTAGGCATTTTGCATAAAAATACAGCTTTTTATTAAAATAATAATAAAAATCATTCATTAATTTGATTCCTAACTTTTTTTTTTTTTTTTACAAATTTCATGTAAAAAGACAATATATAGGTATAGTTAAAGAAATATAAATACCTCACTTCTGGGACACCTATCTAGCAAGATACAACATTAGTCCCTTTCTCCAAACTGTTTTGGTCATCTGAGTCTAGTATTATTCAGGATTGTTTTTTCTTAATTAATCTTAATATGGTGTCTGTGAATTTAAAAATATGTGCATTTTGACTAATTGATATAATTGGTTTCCTTTGTAATCCCATGTATTTTTTATGCATTTAAAAACATTACTCTAAAAAGGGGTCTATACGCTTCACCAGACTGCCAAATGGGGCCATGGCTTCAAAAAGGTTCAGATAGAAGAACCTCTGCTCCATTCTTCTCAGCAAGAAAGAAATTAGGAACCAAATGCAAATCCAAGTAAATCCACAGAAAGAAATTGAAACTCTGCCAAGGTAAAATCCTTTATAACTTAATACTGGAGAACTCTGAGACTTAAGGGGCTCATTTAGAAGTAAATTCTCTCTGACCAGCATCCATGTACCAGCGGCAGGCACACAAACAATCTCATGTGATTGGGCTGGACTTAGCAATGATGTAGGTCCTCATTTAGTGCTATGATGAATTTGTATGAAATGCATACATACACACACACACATGTGCATAGATATAATAAATCTGCATGAAACACTCTCTCCCATTTCACTTCATCTTGCGAAAAGTGGCAGATGCTTCTTCTGCCCAAAGATGTGAAGGAAAAGAGAGGAGAAGGAATTGGCTAAAAGGTGGAAAAACTCAGAGGGGATCAATCACCCTAAATGTATGCCCTCCAGTCTTTCCCCACTTCACAAGAAGCAGGTGTTAAATTTGCTCAGTTCCATGAAGCAAAGGATGATAGCAGAGAAAAGAACTAGCCTAGATGTCAGTATAAGTGGCCATGCCAAACCTAAAGAAAAGTATACTGAAGTGAGTCCTATCCCCTAGAAAGTACTCAGGACAAAGAACAAGCTGATAAACCCTATATCCTACAATACAAAGAGGTGGTTCTATTTCCGTCTAGTGTTGCTTCTCCCCAAATTTTAAATTTCTAACATGAAGGCACATCAGAAAGGGAAAAAAAAGACAGAAGATGAGACACAGTCTACAAAGGCAACGGTGTAGAAATTACTTGGAAGAGGGAATTTAAAACTAGTGCTTCAAAAGTTTTAATTGCATGGGAGACACAAATAAGGGCATAGCTCATAAATCAGAAAGCAAAATTCAGAATAGACTTGAACAGAAATGAGGAAGAGAAGAAAGTAAAGAAAAACTTCTTAGAGAAGAAAGGTACAATAAAATAAAATGAAAAGAAATAAGAAGTTGGAAAGGAGAATGAAGATTTGTACTAACCAGTTAACTTAATGGGAAAAGAGAAGGGACAAAAAAGGAGGAAATAGATAACTAGGGAAATGATAAGCAAATGGGAATGTGGGAAGGGGAAAGAAATTGTAGGGCTAGATTAACATTAACATGGTTTCAGCAAAACTGGTCAGACAAAATACTGACTTATAAGAAGATGGAGGTTTAAAAAATGGAGGAAAACACAAACCTAATGATTGGTGAGTCGGATTAAACAATCCCACTAAATGAAAGAAAATGAGAGAATGGATAAACAAACAAAACCTGAAAGTGTATAGTTTATAAGAAATATATATATATATATATAAATATGTAAAGACATGGAGAGAACCAAAATGATATATGTTAGAGTAATTTAAAAAAGCAGGAGTTGTAATCATGGTATCAGGTAAATAATAAATTAAAAATCACATCAATAGATATAAAGAAGGAAATATACTGAAAGGAAATATAGGCAATAAAGCAATAGCAATGCTAAATATTATACATACCAAAATGGCATAACATTTAAATTCATAAAGGAAAAATTAATTCAATTGCAAAAGACGTACTACAATAATAGTAAGAAACTGTAGTATTCCTTTCATAATTGGAAAAATCAAACATATAGACAAAGGGGAAAATATAGAACTCAACAAATTTTTGCAGAATTTAAAAGTAAAAAAATTATGGCATGTTCAGAATGGCAACAGTAAGAATATACATATTTCTCATCATCAAGAGGCATGTTTACAAAAATAGGCCAGGTACTACTGCAAGAGGAATTGCAAATTTTTTAAAAAACAAAAATACTGAATGTTTTAATTTAAATCATAGCATAAAAAATTCTAATTGTTGTGGAGCATAATCAAATGATATAGACCTAAAGAGAAATTTAATAAAGGCATCTTGAATAACGAATGGTTTGAAGAACAAGCCTCTGAAACAACTACTATGTGAAAGAGCATAACAGTGATTCAATAGCATGTAAAAATTTCTTGGATGCAACTAAATCAATTCTTAGTGGAGGAAACACACAAATGCATACACACATGTGTACATATGTATAAATGGGTGTACATGTGTGTGTCCCCCAATCTTAGTGCATTTTAAGCTATTAAGTGAACAAAGTGAAATCACATTATTGATGCAAGAAATACAAAAAATTATCAGAACCTACAAACAACTGAAGGAGTATTTAATGTTAATGGCTTGGCTTTTCTAACACAATGGCAATTTCCAATATAATAATGATAATATAGTAACAATGACAATATAGTAATTAATTTAATATAATAATGGCAATGTGGTAACAATGACAGTATAGTAATTAATTTACAGATTTGGAACTATGCCGATTAAAATCCCAAGAGAACATTTTTAGATTAGACAGAATAACAATAAAATTCATTAGGAAGAACAAAGGATAAGTAATATTAAAGGAAATAATGTTTTAAAAAGTAATAATAAAGGGGAAATAAAAATTCTAGACCTTAGTTTATACTATAAAGCAATAATGCCCAAAATCATTTGGTATGGATTTTAAAAAGTGAGTAAAAAAGAAAAGTAGAGCAATAGAACAGGCCAGATTAGGAAAAATCAGAAGCAGTTGAACTCAATAGCTCAATGTTTGATAAGTCTTAAAATGTAAACTAGTTAGAGAAGAACTCCCTATTTGACAAAATATTGTCTAAAAAACTGGAAGGCAGTCTAGCAACATTGAGTCTTATATTATTATTTTATACCATATAGCACAGTAAGCTCAAAAATGGATATGAGACCTGAGTTCATATCATTAAAAAAAATCTAGAAGAAAATCAGACCAAATATCTTTAACAGTTATTACTAGGGGGTAAATTTTTAACTACAGAAGATGTAGAGGTGATCACAAAACACAAAATAGATCATTTTGATTACATTAAATTAGAAAGATTTTGCATGAAAAAATGCAATTAAGATTAAGAGGTAACAGCCTACTGGGGCAAAAAAAACCACACATATATATGATCAAAAACATTTCTCAGACAATTGACTAAGGATATAAGAAAAAGTTCTCAAAAGAAGAATTATAAATTTTAAAAACCATATGAAAGAATGTTCCGAATGGCTACTAATAGGATAAATAAAATTGAAAACAGCTCTGAGGACTGGCCTAACTACTAAATTGGCAAAAATGACAAAAGACAGGAGTAGTCAATTTCACAGTGGTTGTGGAAAGACAAGCACACTAACATTCTCTTGGTGGAGGTATGAATTAGGAATTTATGAATTTGGAATTATTCTAAGAAAGTGATTATAGCTAGAGATCTCATTGGTAGGCATACACCTGAAGAAATTCTAAGAGGAATGGTGCCACACATAGCAAAATATTTATAGAAGTCTTCGTAGTCACAAAGAACTAGAAAGAAAATAGATGAAAATTGTGGTACTTGAGTATAATAGCATGGTACTGTGCTCTAATATGATGACTACAGAGAAGCAGAGAAAAACATATGCTGATGCAAAGTGAAGTGAGCAGACCCAGGAAAACAATGCATGTATTTATATACCCCTCCTGTAGGAGATACTAGTCTGTTCAGGTGCCTGATAAAGGAGAGAAGATGCCAACTGCCTTTTGGCATCCCATAAAGTACTTTATCAAAGAAAAGAAGACATAAATAGGAAGCCACCCCATTAGAAGCACAAGTTTGCCTAGAAGGCTATAAACTCATGACTTACAGCCTGGTCCACTGTTGGGATTGTGGAGAGGGGTGCAAAGAAATAGATGCCTCCCTCCTCAGGAGCTAAGAGAATCACTTTTATACTTAGAGACCAATTAGGAAGAGTCCTGTTCTGGCTCAGTAGCCAATTAATAGAATCCTCATGGCCAACTGGAAGCAATCCGAGGATATCCATGCCTGCTCTGAAATGGGGGGAGGGAGGACCCTTTCATCATACATCCCCATGGGGTGTGGAGAGTAGGGAGAGAACTAAGCAGGTAAAGATCATATTCAGCCTTCTAATATCTAAAATTCCAAACATTGAATACTCTCTTCTCCATGTCTAGGAGAAAAGAACAACAACAAAAAAATAAGATCTTGCAGACATGTATTGCATTTTGTGTGCCATATTTCAATATGGCTATTTCTCTTCTCCTCACCCCAAACACCATGAAGAGAGAATTACCTTGGTGTTCAAGTTTCTAACTTATTCCAATTCCTTTTAACTAATTGATCTTTAAAAGTCAGAGCTAGTAGGAAATACTGTATTAAAGGTTACTGATAAGGTAACTTAATAATTCAATTCCTTGCTAATATCTTAAAGGAGCTCTTTTTTTGTCTCCTGAATATTTTAAGGGACATTGGAATAGAATAGCATAATACAAATAAAAAAGATTCATCATAAATGTGTTGCATTAATATCAGAAAAAGGAAACCATTGCTTTATCATTATCCACTTTACATTATTCACATAAAACTTGCATTTGGACTCCTGGGGGATCTATATCAGTGAGGATTATTAAAGGTATGACATGTGTTAATCATTTACTGAGGCCTGGTTTCACATGTATCACAGAATCTCAGAGTTGAAAGGAACTTTGGGGGGGGGTCATATATTCTAACCCATACCTAGTAAAGAATCCCATCTACAAGATCCCTGAGGGATGTTCAGTTCTCCTTCAACTGAAGATGCCCGATGTCTTGAAAGGAACCCAGTACCTTCCACAGTAAGCCATTCCACTCTTAGGAAGTGCTCACTATTAAGAAGATGAAGCTGAAATCTGCCCCTCTACATCTTTGCCCATTACTCCAGTTAAGACCTCTAGGACTAAGAAAAATAAATCTAATTCCTGCATCCCACTCCAACATTTCAAACTCTCAAAGACAGCTACAATATTCTCCCTTCCTGTTGCCAAGGTTTCTCTTTTATAGCTCAAATATCCCTAGTCCATCACCCATGGCATGGTCTCCAGTCCCCTCAATATTTTTCTGCCCTTTTCTGGGATCATTTGAGATTGTCAATGCCTTTCTTAAACTGTGATGTACCCCTCCCCCCAAAATACAGTATTCCAGATAAGATCTAGCCAAGCAGAGGACAGAGGGACTACTACTTCCCACACTCTGGACATTATTTTCTTCTTGTAGCCTAAGATTTTTCTCATTCACCTTTTTGTTCCTTGGCTACTACTGACTCATATTGAGCTGGTTCATTAAAAGTCTTAGGTCTTTTTCATATTACAGTTGTCTAACCACACCTCCTTCATGCCATACTTGTAAGGTTGATTTAGGGACCAAAGTAGAGGGCTTTACATTCATGCATATGTAGTTTCAGTTGTTTGGATTCAACCCATAATTCTAGTCTATTGAGATTTGAGGGGGATTCTGACTGTATCACAGTGTTTTAACTATGCCTTTCAGTTCTTTTCTATCTGCAAATCTGTCATGAATGCCACATATGCCTTTATCTAGGTCACTAATAAAATTGTTGAACAGTACTATTGAGCAGGATCAAATACAGATCCTTGGGCAACACTCCACTGGAAACTTCCTGCCATGTTGCTATCAATTCATTAATGACTATTCTTTGGGTTTGGTTATTCAACCAGTAACCTAAAAGAAAATGAGATTAGTCCAGTATGACTTGTTCTTGACGAACCTATTGATTTGCCACTACAATTGTTCTAAGTACCTATTCATTTATCTAGGCAAAAATATACTTGGCTATAGATCATTTCAGATATTTATTTTCCTGAAAAATGAATACATTCTTCCCTCAAATTCCTAATCTAAAACCTCAGCATGTCATGGAGTTGATTCTTGGTTCTCAGAGGTTGTGCCAATGAAGCATAAGTTCATTAAAAGAATGTAAATGAATCACTAGGAATCTAGTGATGGATTGTGTCCATTGTTTGAATATTCTTCTTTTTGTGGTAGAGTTGTTTCAGTCGTGTCCAGGACCCCATTTGGGGTTCTCTTGGCAAAGATACTGGAGTGATTTGTCATTTAGTTTTCCAGCTCGTTTTACAGAGGAAGAAACCAAGGCAAATAAGATTAAGTGACATGCCCAGGGTCATGCAGCTAGAAAGTGTCTGGAGTCTGATTTGAACTCAGGTCCTTTTGATTCTAGAGCTGGTATTCTATCCACCATGCCACCCAGCTGCTTCTATTAATCTACTAACTAGTTAAAAAGATATTCATTACTAGAGAGGTGGTCATCATATGCTACATTTTTTTAGCCACAGAAATTTATGAAAGATATTTACTAAGACAAATATGTTTTTCAGTGGTCATGATAGCGCTCACAATGATGAAATCCCAGGCATCCTGAAGTATGGATACTTTGATATATCTATCATCTCACTGATATAGTTAGCTAGTATATATTTAGAGTCTTAAGGCTTCTAAAACACTTTGCAAATATTATCTCATTTAATCCTCATAACAACCCACCCTGTGAGGTAGGTACTGTTATTATTCTCACTTTGCAAATGAGGAAACTAAAGTTTAGAGAGGTCAGGGGACTTGCCCAGGGCCACAAAGTAAGTATCTGAGGCAAGATTTGAACTCAGGTCTTCTTGACTCCAGGTCCAGCACTCCATCCACTGCATCACCTACCTAACTACCTAATTTTCCTGATGTGTAGATTGTCCTTTCATTGGTTCATATATTCATTCATTTAATAAGCATTGATTACCTATCTACTCTGTGCAAGACATACAAATCACAAGTCATCCATACCTTCTTATCTTGGATGGTTCTTGGATCAATGTCCTCCCATAGATGTACTCAGTGTTCCAGAGCCCTTCCACTATTCTTTTCAATTTTTGTGGATACTAGTGCTTGAAATAATTTAAATTATCCATAAAATGTGTTATAACTTAAAAAAATAAGATTCATAGAGATGTGATAAGTAGCAGGTGTTTGTGGAAAATGGTGAAGGAGGAGTAGGGGACTTTTTAAAGTTATTGTCAAATAGCCAAAAAGGCTACATAATACACCTATTGAATATTTTAAATCAAATGTTCCTCTCTTCCCCCAGGTCACCTGTTACATTATATCTACTTCTACATTTGTGGGTTCTGTTTACCATCTGGCATTTAATAATAAATTGTGACATAATCATCTTCCAAACTAAATCTGAATTCAGTTTAGTTAATTTTATTGTACTGGCAGGCCTTGATTGTATTCTGAAGTCCAAAAATGTTCTTATTTCATTTGAGAGGCCTTCATGATGTTTCTTTGCTTCTCTAAAAATGTAACTTTCTTCCCGTCTCTTGGTTTAATGCTCCACACATGTTTCCTCACTTAAACTTTGCCTCATTTGGCTGTGGTTTTTTATGTAGCCTTTGAAACCATTTCTAATGGAAAAATGCAGCTGTTAGCAAGATTTCCTAAAATGTACATGGAATTAATTTTCCAGGCTTTTCATTCAAGGACTGTGATGTATCTAAAAAGAAGATCATGCCAAGGAGTTTTAATGACATGGACTCAAAGTGGGAAACAGATTGAGGCTGCAACACAGACAGAGAAAGGAAGGCAGAGGAGGGAAGAGAGATGTGAGAAGTAAAGAGAATAAATGTGGAAAAGGTTCAAAAGATTTAGAAAAGGGGGAGGAAAGTAAGAGGGAAAGAAGAGAGAAGGAAAAAAAAATCGGCACCTTAGAAATGCCAGTTAACAGGTCATACATAGAATGGTAGAAATCTGGAGCTAAAAGGGACTTCACAGATTATCTTGTCCTTGTTTGGAGAAACCAATGGCCAAAGATGTTAAATATATTGCCCAGGGTCACCCAGCTAGTTGGTGGAAGACCAGGACTTGTAAACCGTTATCTCCTGACCCTCAGGTTAGGCTTTTTCCATGAATATCATGCAAAACAGTGTCTCCTACTGGGCCCTGAGTCTTTACTTAAGACAGGTTTAGTCTCTTCTAGCCAGGAAGACTGTTTTATATTAGATCATTGAGTTTTATAGCCAGCAAATTTAAATAAATGAATCATAGATAAAAGGAGGAATTAACGGTAAATAACAGGGCATTTCAAATATCACCACCGAGAAACGTTGTTTTCCTAGGTAGTCTTTTTTCCAATGTTTTGTTTTTATAGACACAGTAAGGTTAAAATCTGAAACTACAATGTGTGAAGTCATTCTAACGTGTGTGGGGGTAGGGGATGAACTTTTCCTACCCAGGGGACTGTAAAAACAGAAAATTCTGTGCCTCACTTCAGGCCATAAACACAAAGACTTTACTTGCCAATTCTTTCTGTTGCAGTTTTTCATCTCTTGCTTACTTTAAGCTCTCAAGACACATGATAAGATCTGAAAACTCATAGGAGAAACTAAATGTATTTTTAATATGTTTGGTGTGTTCAGTGATATATTTTCCAGCATTGCTCTCAGGGATAATGTAAACTGAAAATATATGTGTAAAACATTTGTTACATTATAAAATATTTAAAATATTAAAATAATGAAAGAAGGTTTACAATTGGGAACAACATAGTAGTGCAGGATACATTTTAATGGTTTATGATCTTTTACATATAAACATATTAATATTTATTTTTTCCAAAAAGGCAAAATTGGTAGAATTTCCTAGATGTAGCATAAGTAAAGCCCCTGTGAGAGTATGACTACTATATCATAAATCATTTATGCAAATAGATGCTAAATTTCTTTTTTGGAAACTAGTTTAAATGTTGAATGGTTGCCTTTCTTATAGATTCAAGATGAAAGGAGAATGATCTGCCTAAGGCAAGATAAGTGAGGTTCCCTTCATATTTTTTGAATCATGTGAAATGTTTTGTGGGAAAGTAGAAAAAAATGGAACCTCATAATACATAAGAGCAGCAAGGGAGATCATCCAGTACAACCTCCTTATGTTACAGAGGAGGGAACTGAGGCCCAAAGAGAGATGCTCTGTGGGATGGTTAATGTGTGTCAAACAGAATCATGTCTGTTAAAGAGCTTGATGGGCTACTACACTGGGCTTAATTTAATAGGATGAATTTTAAAAGTTGTAAATATAAAGTCCTATATCTGAGATCTTTTTTAAAAAAAGAAATTGACAGGGAATAAGATTAGAGGGATCAACACAACGACCCACAGTAGTTCCAAAGGAATCATGATGAAGATTGCTATCCAATTCCAGATAGAGAGCTGATGGACTCAGAATATATAGAGAAATATTTTTTCCCTCCTTCTTTCTTTTTGTTGGGAGGGGGCGGAACATTGCTAGCGGAGAAATGTGCTTCATGTGACTTTATATTTGTAATGGGTTTTATATTTCTTGCTTTCACAATGGGTGGGGAAGGGGTAGGAAAGAGAGAATTTGGAACTGAAAATGAAATATAGTTGAATTTTAAAAAATAATAGTAAGATGAATAAGACAAGAGGGGTATGACTAGATAGGAGTTTTTGTGAAAAGATGGGGATTGGAACTGGGTTGGCAAACTGCAACTTCAACATAAGTCAGTACTGCTTTATGGCAGATAAAAGCAAATGCAGTTGTTGATGGGTGCTAAAAGATTCATAGCATCTAGAACTAGAAGGGTGATGGTTTCACTGTTCTCTGCCCAAATCAGAATAATTATGGAATTTTATGCTTAGGTTTGAGCACCACATTTTAGAAGGAGCAAAACCTAAAGTAGATAGAAGAAAAGGCAACCAAACTGATAAGCAACTTTGAGTTCATGTCATTGTAAGGGTAAGGATACAACTGAATCAGCTTACTCACTAAAAGTGATTAATAAAATATTATAATCCTGATAACTTTGTGGGGTAAGAACACCTCTATTGAATCAATTGGCCACTCAGTCAAAGGACATTGGACAAAGCACAAAAAAACCTAGTTCATCCAGTTGGGAAGAAGTAGAATGCTTCCAGTCATTGGATGAACTGAAACAACACTATCCAGGAAGTGCTTTGGAATTGGTGGATGAGATTGCATCACACTGTGTGGGCCTCGTATGAAATAGCAAGCCAGTTCTGAATCCCTGCATTTGACTGTCTAGCCAGCCCAGTGGGAGAGTTCAGTTCAGCCAACCTTACTAACTGTGGTCCTAGACTCTTCGTAGAAAAGACTGCTTGAAAAACCTCTTTATAGTAGGTGCCTCTCTTCTCTCCTCTCACTCTTTTGTTAATTCCTTGTAGTCCAGCTTGTGATCTTATCATCCCGCCAAAGCTACTCTCTCCAAAGTTGTTGATTTATTCTCCTAGTTGCCAAATCCAATGGCTTTTTCCTCTATGCTCATTCTTCTTGACCTCTTTGCAGCCTTTGACATTACTGATCCTCTCCTCCTTGCTATTCTCTTTTCTCTAGGTTTTGGAGACACCATTCTCTCTTGGCTCTCCTTCTACATATCTGACTGCTCTTTCTCTGTCTCCTTTGCTGGATCCTCTAACCACTGATGCCCTTAAGGCTCAGATTTCTTTTTGTTGGGAGAGGGTGGAACACTGCTAGTGCAGAAATGTGCTTTTCTTCTCCCTTTTTACTATTTTCTTGACAATCTTATCATCTCCCGAAGATTTATGATGGTAACGGTTATATTTATGATTCTCAAATCTATATTTCCTAGTCCAAATTATCTGCTGACTTCTAATCTCACATCTCCACCTGTCTTTCAGACATCTCAATTGGATATCTAATAGACATCTTAAACTCAATGTTTCCAAAATAGAACTCATTATCTTTTCCCCTAAACCCTGCTCCTATCTTTCCTTTTACTGTAGAGGGCAACAACATTCTCCCAGTCCCTCAGCTCATGACACATCTCAAGTCCTCTCTCCCCCCCCGATAATCTGTTTTCAATGCCTATCCATTTCACCTTTGCAACATCTCTTAAATATGCCCCTTCTTTCGCACTACCAGCATTCTAAGGAAGGCCCTTATCACCTTATGCCTGGGCTATTGTAATATCCTCCTGATGGGTCTGCTTGCTTTAAGTTTCTCCCCACTGCAATCTATCCTCCATTCATACACTTAAGTTATTTTCTAAAGTACAGGTCAGAACATGTCCAGCCCCTACTCAATAAACTCTGATGGTTCCCTATTGCCTCCAAGATCAAATACAAAATCCTCTGCATGGCATTCAAAGACCTTCCTAAAGTAGCTCCCTCTATCTTTCCAGTCTTCATACCCTAATCCCAACCTGTACTCTTCAATCCAGTGACACTGGCCTCCTGGCTGTTGCAAGAACAAGACAATCCATCTTTCAGCTCTGGGCATTTTCTCTATCTGTCCCCCATTCTGGGAGCAGTCCTCTACTCTCTCTACTAACTTTCCTGGCTTCCTTTAAGTCCTAACTAAAATCCCATCTTTACGAGAAGTATTTCCTAATTCCCTCTAAATCCTGGTGCCTTCCCTCTGTTGTTTCCTATTTATTCTGTATATAGCTTACTTTGCATATATTTGTTTGCATTTTGTCTTCCCCATTAGATTGTAAGCTCTTTGAGGTCAAGGACTATCTTTTCCCTCTTCTTATAGTCCCAGTGCTTAGCACAATGCTTGGCACCTAGTAAGTGCTTAATAAATGTTTATTGAGTGAATGAATGATTTACCCAGTTCTAAAAGTTAATTAAATCTATATAGCTAATGTACATCAACCAATAATCAGTGGGGGGAAAATTACACCTGTGGGGGGAGTCATGAGCTATAATTTTAGAAAAGAAAACCTCCCCAAGTCCTCAAGAATCTCTTAGAATCTTAAGGGGAAAGCTTACAGCTGCCCCCTGGGGATATGACCTGCTGTTTGGGATAGTAGAATATAAAAGTATATAAAATTGAAGGGACTGGACATTATTAGCTAAGAGGAGACTTAGGGGAGACATGAGTTGAAATGCTGTCATATAGAAGAGGAAATAAACTTGTTTTCCTTGGCCCCAGAGGCCAGAAATGGATCACTGAGTAGTTAAAGAGGATTGAAGTTGAAGAGAGGCAGATTTTAGCCCGAATGAAGAACAATTAATGGTACTCCAAAGTGAAATGGGCTTCCTTGGGAGGCAATAGGTTTCCCCTCACTGGTGGTTTTCAAGTAAAGTCTCAATGACCATTTGTTGGGAACTTTGTAGAGAGGATCCTTGGTCAAATGTGACTTGGACTAGTTGACTTCCAAGCTCACTTCTAACTTTGAATTCTCTGATTCTGTGATTTTCCCATAGACACATAGATAGCAGTAGAACTGGAAACAGAGCCCATGACTGCTGACGGCCAGTCTTATGCACCTTCCTCTATGACAAAAGTGCTTAAAGAATGGTTAAGGGACCCATAAAAATCCCTGAGATTTTTTCAGGGGATCTTTGAGGTCAAAACTATTTTTATAATAACTCTAATTTTATAATAATAATTTATAATATAATAAGTTTATCATAATAATTTTATAATAATTTCTATCATGGTAAGTATCAATAAATACAACCTACATAACACAAAAGCTCTTTGGGATCCTCAATAATTTTTGAGAGCATAAAGGTGTACTGAAACCAAAAAGTTTGAGCAATGCTGCTCTATGTCATACTGCCTCTAGCCCAAGAAGGAAAACAAACAAAAAAACAAAAATAACCGACAGAAAAGACATAACTGAAAAAGAAATAATGGGGAACTAGTGCCATATGCAAAGATGTGATCTTATTTGCTAAACATGAAATTCAAATACATTTTTAATATAGTTATCATGCCACAGATAAACACACAAAAGGCAAATAATCCATCTTCAGATGAAACTTTTCCAATGGGTTATCTTCAGAAAAATCTGGATATTCTGGAAACACAGAGTTATTTTGAGATGAAATTACAAAGCTCATAACCTGTTCCTTCTTTCTAGATCCTTTTTTTTTCTGTCTGCACTTTTGTCTTTCCTGTGTTACTTAATAAAGGTTCCTATGAGCCCCCTTAGTTACTATCACTTGCTAATATGTCTACATTTAAGTAATGTGCATAGATTCAGCCAAATGGCTCAGCATTAGGCATTAATATTTGAAAGTCCAGAGGGCACCATATTGTTAACAAGATTAAACATGCATTCATTCATATGACAAATATTTATGTTACTGAGTGTAGAATATCCACAGTACAGTCATAAAGGATCAAAGATTTAAAGCTGAAAAAGACCTTAGAGGTCATTGAGATCAAGTTCCTTATTTTACAGATAGCCCAGAGAGCTGTTACAAGGTCACACAAGAAGTTAGATTTTAGCTGTGGCTAATTTACATACCTGGGGACACAGAAATGGCTTGGCTTTCATAGATTACATTTTGAAACACACGAAGGATGTAAGGGCCAATATTACCATAGTTTACATTCTTCTCTCTAACTGGTCACCCCAACAAACTAAGAATTCCTTAACATCTGATGAGAAAATATTTAGTCAAGATGAAGAGAATATAATTAAAAGAAACAAAGGCATTTTTTTTATCAAAGGCGATTTTTAAAAATGGCTCACATACTGAACAAGCCAAGAAAAAAGGGCCTCTTGTTCTTGCATTTAGTCTTTTCTTTTTACTACTTATCACCAATATCTATTCATGAAAAGCATTATTTGCAAGTACAGTGATCCAGTTACAATTAAGCAAATATAGAGTACGGCATTGTAGCAAAAAGTGAGTTGGGTTTGGAGTCAGAGAACTGGGTTTTAGTCTTAGCTCCAATGCTTACTTAATTGTGTGATAGCTACCTATAGGGAAGATGCTTCACCACTCTGGGCCTCAGTTTCCTCATCTGTAAAATGGAGACAGTAAAACTTGTCTTACCAACTCTTAAGAGATTTTTGTGAAGAAATTCATAATCCTTAAGGTGCTACTGAATGTAAGTTGAGTTGTTGTCTTCTCTGTGTAAGGAGCTTTGGGATTTGTAAAGACAGACCTTGCCTTTAAGTACCTTGCAATCTAGGGATATTTCAATAATTCCATGGAGTATTTTTATTAAATCACTTCATAGACACTAGTATGGACAACAGATAAAAGATAAATAGCAAAGTCTTTTGCCACAGAATACAGTGGCTTACACGAATGGAATACCTGGAAGGAGCCTTTCAAAATGTCTCTAACACTAGGTATGTAACTACGGGTAAGTTATTTAAATTATTTCTAAAATGGAGATGATAATTTCACTGCTTACTTCAGGAGACTCTTGTAAGTAAAGTATTTTGGAAACCTTAACATGCTATCTAGGCTTGAGTTATCACCTTCCTCTTTGTTATCATCACGTCTGACTGTGTCATTGTACAGAGCAAAAGACTGAGGCCAAGTAAGGGGAAATGATTTTCCTAAGACCTATTAATTGCATAGCTCATGAGGGACAGAGCTTGAACAAAATCCCAGGTCTCCTGATCCTCACTTCAGTATTATACAGACATCTTGTCAAGTGTGAATAAATTCAGGGATGAGTACCCTTGCATGAATTAAAAGATAGTAGACCTAGATCTGGAAGGGAACTTAGAGGCCATCTAGTCCAACCCTCTTGTTTTAGGTTGAGGAAACAGACCCCCAGGAAGGGTAAATGACTTGTCTTCTCACACAGGTAGCAAGAATCAAAGGACCAATAATAACAAAACTCCTTGGCTGGCGATGGACGTCCCTTTGGTGCCAGACACCTTGGACTAAGGGCCAATCATGGCAGGTCAGAGAAGGAAAAGAAGATGGAAGCTTGTCTGTAGTTAGCAATAGGTTTGCCAAAAGGGAGTGGAAAGAACCATGGCCAAAGGTTGTGTTGATGGAAAACTAACAAAATGATAAATAGGCAGTTATCCAGAAGAGCTTCTGAAAAAAAACTCAGAGGTCATAGGTATAACCATTTAAGATAGTCGTAGATTAGAGGAGAGCTTTGGGCAAGAGCAGAACCCAGAGGTGGAGATGAAAATTAGAGTCCAAGGCCAAAGCAGTAAATAATTAAAATAGGAAATAGCCAGGCAAGTCAAGGCAACGGGGTTAGCATGGTTACAAGTACCTCAACAATTATTTTGTGCTCAGTTGTTTGGAAGCATTTCAGGACTTTTCAGTTTGGGAGCAACTAAATTAGCTTTGCCTTGCCTCCTCGATCTTCTGAATGATACAACAGTGTGGCTAGAATTGACCAGTCTCCTTTATTTTCCCAGTGGTAGACATCTGTGTCAGGTCCAGTAGCTTTGCAAAAATAAGTCCTCTGTGAGATCTCCCAAACAATAAAACTATGGCACAGAAGAGCTCCATATTGGCCCCATTGGATTTATTCCTCAAAATCCAGTGTTCTAATGACTCATGAGGATTAAATTTCTCTTACTGCTTTACAAGCTCCTTGGTAGTAAAAGTCCAACTACATTAGTCTTCCTATTCACTCCTATTCTCTTCCTATTTATCCCTGATCTCAATGGGATTCAACACATTTACCAGTGAGATCTCTGGATTGGAGATCATATTTAAAATCTGCCAGTCCCCATCCCCATTGGTATCACCCCTTTCCCTCATGCTTTAAATAAATCCATAAATGAATCCTTTACCTTCATGATATGATCCTTAAATGCAAAAGGGAAAAAGTCTCTAGCTAGTAAATGTTCTAAGATACTTTTATTTCTTTTTCCTCGGGTTAGAAGCACCTAGGTGTCCCACTGAATGCAGTGTTGGACTTGGAGTCAGTCACCTAAATTCTATTCCTGCCTCAGACACTTACTAGCTATATGAACCTGAGCAGCCTTTTCCAGACTCAGTTTCCTCAGATATAAGGTGGAGATGATAGTAATAATAGCACCTATTTCCCAGGGTTGTTGTAAAGATAAAATGCTATATTTGTAAAACACTTTGCAAACCTTAAAGTACTATACTAATGTTAAGTAATATTATTGTTATTTTATGATTTATAATGGAATGGCAGCTTTTCTTTTTGTAGACGGCAAAATCCAGGGAGTACTATCCCTTGCAGTATCTTCATTTTCCTTGTCAAGCTCCTTAAGTACTTATTAAAATAATCCTCTAGGATCATTGAAGGTCCCTGCCAATCCCATCAAGATTTTGCCAGAAGTAAGATGGATGCAGGTTTCTAACCTCCCAGATCTGGCCACCCAGGCATTTTGGAATTCCCTTCCTCCTCATGGCCCTACCCCCACTACAACCATTATGTCTGATGTAGTCTTTCTAATTAGTGCCAGATATCTCAGGCCAGGTCTAACCAGGCCAATCGAATGGTTAAAGCTCAGGATTAGAACCTAATGAAACACTCATGGGTCATATAACATACAATAAAAAGAAGTTTGCTTATTAATGATAAGAGTTAATAATAATATGTCACTAATTCAAGTAGAAGAAGCTTTCCTCTGGTCTCCATATTTGTCACAATGGCAACATCCTGGGCAGAAAGATGTGCTGACTTGCATAGCAGTGGTGTTTATATCCAGACTGCCAAATGACAGCTCCACATAGGCTTGTCATTCTACACACCAGATAACCAGGAAATTACATTAATGACTCAAACCTCAGGCCCCTGGACCAATCAATGCTAGGGAATAGTTGATCTGCTTCTTTAAGGAGAAATTCGCCCAGTCTATTTGAAATACATGTTGCTCAGCCATACCATGTAAATGAATGGATATAAGATATGGTTATTAAACAATGAAAATGGTTCCCATTTCAAACAACTAAAGAAATGTCACCTCAATGGCCTGACAACTGATGACAACTGTTATGAGTTAGAATCAAGTCCCAACTCACATGACGTCCTCTTTTAGTGGGGAATTACACCAAAATGCTCCCAATGAACTCTATGATTTCTTACAGCTTTGAAATATTTTAATAGAAATTTCCTTATATTCAGGTAACATTTTATAATTTTCAAATTCTTTTCACGTACATTGTCTCTTTTGGGCCTCACAACAATACTGTGATGCAAAGTGACTAGTCCAAGGTAACTAATTTTTTCCCCAAAATGCTAAAAGAAGAGAAACAATTAATTTAGCGTTTGGTTAATGAGAATAATTAATTAAAATAGGGAGCTACTAGATGGCACAAGTTTCCATACTACAAGCAAGCTTTTCCCCAGCCCTACCCTTTTTTCATTCTAGTAAACACACACACACACACACACACATACACATACATATATATTAAGACATACACATGTGTGCGAGACAGAGAGAGAGGAGAGAAAGAGGAAAAGAGAGAGTGAGTGAGTGAGAGAAAGAGAGAGAGAGAAAGAGAGAGAAAGAAACTGAAGTTGAAGGACTTCATATGGCAAAGATGTTTCACAGTAGAACCATTATGATGTACTAGTTGTTTTTAGTGGTTGCACTGGCATTGGTTTTTAAAAAGTTGACTCTTATTAAAGGGAATTCTGCCCCGTTGTCTAAAATAAAGTAAGTTTTGAATTTTGTGTGTGTGTGTGTGAGTTTTAAATGCAATGCCCTGACTCATGGGTTAGTCACATATTTGCACCTGAACTATTTGCATTGGATTCATTTGAAAGGTTTAATAAGCATTTGAGTTTTCTATAGTGGTTTCCATTTCTTAATTTTCTATTTTTATGTAATTTCTTCCTCTAGTGTCCTTAGTTCATTCTTCCCTCCCTCCCTCTTTCTCTCTTTCTCTGTGGCCCTGTCTCTCTTTCTTCCTTCCTTCTTTTCTTCCTTCAAGCACTGTTTTCTTTACCAGTTCCTTTGGAAGGGGAAAGAAAACTGAAATTCCTTTAATGGGTTCTCTCCTTCTTTCATCTTATTAAATGTAATGGAAATAGATGAATTCACATGTGTGTGTGGCCTCTAAAAAGGAACAAAATCTTGAGGTCAAGTCTGGGGCCTGACTGGTTTTCTATTTATGCAAGATTAGGGACTAAAAGTGTTAATGTGATCTCATGCTTATAAAGGTGGTCTAGAATTCTTTCACACAGGTGTTAGGAAAGAATTTATACAAATGGAACTGATGAAAACACATCTGCTCCATTGCAATGAGCCTGGATGCATGAGCAGGCCTTCTAACTCTCAGGACTCTACTTTTGTAACTAGCTGGAAGTTATGGTCAAACCACATTAAGAAATTCAGTTGAGATAAGCATTATAGCATTCAGTGGAGCATAATCCCTTTGAGAGACTTTTTTTTTTTAAATTTATGTATCCTTAGCACATATCATAGTGCTTTGCAAACAATAGGGCTTAATACATGCTTATTGAATTCTTGATTGGAATCCTAATGAATGAACATGTCTCCTTTTGAATTAATAACTGAACTTTCTATATTGTACTTCTCATTAAAATGAGTTCTTCTAGAAAAGTTTGGTATGGGTGATGGGGAGAAAATCAGGAAACCTGGGATAATGGGATCATAGATTTGAGACTAGAAAGATCCTTAGAGGTCCCCTAGTACAGTTCCCTTCATTTTATAGATGAAAAAGCTGAGGCCCAGAGATGAAAATTTACTTGTCCAAGATCACAAAGGTAGAAAGATATAATCAGGATTTGAACTCAGATCCTCTGTCTCTAGAGTCAGCGCTCTTTTCATTGTCAGATATTGCCTGCCTAATTCTAGACCCAGGCTTGGTATGTATTAGCCAACTGACAGTTGTCAGTTGTCAGTTTCCTTACATATAATGGATTAAAATGGATTCCTTAGCTGTGATGGATTAAATCCAGTGCTCTTAACCTGGGTTCCAGAACTTTTTTTTAAACATTTTTTTTTTGCGAACTGCATTACAATATAAATTGATTTTTATTTTCATTTTTTTGCATTTAAAAACATTATTCTGAGAAGGGGTCCATGGGCTTCCCCAGATTTGCAAAAAGGTCCATGTCACATAAAAAGTTTAAGAACCCATCAAACTAAGTGATCTTTAAAATTGATTTCACTCTAATGTTCTATGTAAGGTTCTATGTTCTATGTAAAAGGCCTTTGTTTTTATAGAGGCAGGGTGGTCCATTGGAAACAGCATTAGCCCATGATGTGAGAAATTGATTCTAATACTAACTTGGTCATTAACCATGGGATATTTTATAAACAACTTTACTTTCCCGTGTTACAATGTTTTGATTGGTTGATTTGTTCTGAACCTGTGATTTCATTGATGGAAGGAACTCCTCCTTCGAGAAGTTCATTTTGGACCAATGCAAATTAGGTTTGTCATCTTAGACTTGCTTGGGGTACTGAAAAGTTAAATGACTTGCACACTGTCACAAAGCTAGTCGGTGTCAGAAGAGGAGCTTGGAATGACTCTGAAATTGGCTCACTATCTGCCATGCCAAACTGCCTCAACTCCCTCATCTGCAAACTAGCAACATAATGGCCTAATTTTTGCTTTCTCACAGGGATATTGTAAGGATGAAGTGAAGCGATGCATAGTAATAGCTTATTTTCACATAGTGATTTATAATTGGAAATTATTTTCACATATATGTATCAATATAATTTTTCTATTTTAAGCATCTATATTTCATTCCGATCTACCAGTAACTCCTGCTTCCTGACTGACAAGTTAATATTTCCACAAAATCATTGACACTAGGCAAAACAACATAATATAGAACGGTTGGCTCCACAGGGTAAAGTTGAACCAGGGTTGCTAGTTTAAGGAACTGGTTGAATTTGTTGACAATTGATGTCCACCATCCCAGTTAGATAATGGTAGTATTCTCACCAACATCATCATCCCCATTTTATTAATGAAGAAAAATGGATTCAGAGCAGTTAAGGTTACTCAGTTAATAATTGAGAGAATTTGTGTTATTTCCACTGAGTTCTGCTGCTATTCCATGGGAAAGTGTCCTGAAAAATTAAAGAAGTGTAACCACAGAAAGAATGTGCTTGCCATGATATTTCTAATATTATGGCTGGCCAACATAACCAGCAATTGTCATAGAATTTCCTTGAAATTGATCATAAATGCATTAGGCATTTGGCCTTGTAGAATTAAATACCACAAGGGAACCAGTGCTAGAGTGAGAAGACAAGTTTGTGTTATAATTCTGCTACTTCCTAATTGTGTGACTGGAGAAATCATTTTGTCTCCCTCAGTTTCATCCATAAAAAATGGGGGAGGGAGGTGTTTACAATTATCTACCTCACAGGATTGTTAGGAGTAAGGCATTTGTAAATCATAAAACACTATAAGCATGAGTTATTTTATCATTACTAATTTATAGATATTTATAAATAATGAACAATATGAGCAATTATTATGAATAAATCCATGTAATTTTGGTGTGGTTTTAAACATTCATGATTAATGATAATTTATTGATTAATGATAACTCACATTTGTAAATTAATAATGATAATAATCAACTATCAACAACATAACTAACACATACTGGTTCATTGTAGGCTCCGTTTGTCAATGTATAATGCTTTGCCCTTCAATGAACTTTTTGATCCAACTTGGGAGGGAGGGAGGAAAAAAAAGACAGGCAGACTGTATAATAACTTAATGTGTTAAAAATTATTTATAAATGCCCAAGTCTAAACATTTCTTCTTGTGGTGAACATTACTCAACATCCTGATCCACCCACTGTCTACCCCTTTCTTTATTTTTCCTTTATTTTTTTTTTTGGGTCTGATTGCTGAATGATTGAAATATTCACAAAGCTACAAGCATGAAAGAAAATGGGCAGCCACAAGTCACCTGGGGACTCATGAATTTTGTAGCAGGATGATCGCCACAACCACACATTGTGTTATTCAGTGGGAGCATGTAAGAGTTATCAATTATCCTCCAAGCTTAGTATGATGATGTGATTCTTGTTTCATGTCATAAGAAACAGCAGCTCACATGTATGGATTACTGAAAGCTTATTGATAATAATTCACATTTATATAACATTTTTAATATTTCACAGTGCTTTTCTCAACAACAATAATATAGTACCTACTATGAAAAATAGTAAGTGCTATATTATTTTTATTATCATATCATATTATAATATACTTTTTGTTATATATTATATTATTATTTGTATGTGCAAAAGGCTTTACAACTATTGCCTCATTTGATCCTCACAACATACCTGCTGGTAGGTGTTATTCCAATCCCAATTTTACAGTTGAAGAAATTGAGTCCAACAAAGATTAAGTGACTTGCCCAAGGTCACATAGCTAGTGTGTATCTAAGGCCACATTGGAACTCAGGTCTTCCTTATTCCAAGCCCAGTGCTCTAACCCTTGTATTACTTGGTTATCTATACAGGTTAGGTAATAGGAATATTATTTCTTCTATTTTATAAATGACACTTGAGGCAAGGAGATGTTAGATGATTCATCCAAAGTTATGTAGCTAATCAATGTCAGGATGAGGAATTCAAATTTGGATCTGTTGACTAAGACCAATGCTCTTTTCATTAGTGCACACTGCTGTCTAAGATTGATAAAATGCTTTCCTCATAATAACCATGTGAGGTAGTAGTGTAAGTATTATTATCATCTCCATTTTATAAAAGATGAAACTGAGTCTCAGAGAAGTTAAGTGACTTGCTCTTAATCACACAGGTAGTAAATTCCAGCATCAGACTGTAATTGTAAAATGCTTAGCACAGGTCCTGGCAAATAGTAGTTGCTATATAAATGTTAGCTATTATTATTCTAATCTAGTTCTACTCCATAGTCTAGTGTCCTAGTATGTTCCTTATTCCATTCTGTCCCACCCACTAAAACCCATTCCCACTTAGTAAGGAAAATTCTCCAAGTCTTCTAATGACAAGTTCAGTGCTCTAGACTGCCACATTTCAGATATTTGTCTAATCTTGCCTCGAACATTGAAATGCCATCACTTTACAAGGATTATTATGATGGATAAATAAGTTAATGTATGCAAAGCATTTGATACACCTTAAAATGCTATGTAAAGTGAGTTGTCATTATTGTTGTTATTATATTATTTTTCTGATATTAGTTCAATGAAGAGCCAATAAAAGTAGTACTTGGATAGGTCATTATCATGTTATTATTCTTTTGCATATAATATTAATCTTACTTTTGAGTGGATATATGAAATGACCGATTTTTTGTAATTAAATTGAATGAGGAGAAAGGCTTGTTATCTGTAGGTTCACTGACCTCATCTTTGGGATAGTTCCAATAGCACATAGAATGACATACTGGGGATGGTATGTAGTTCATCCTTTTTCCATATGGTTTTGATTTGTGCCACAAGGTCTCTATATTTTGAACTTTTTTCATTCCATAGCTTAAGGATTATGAGTACTCAGTTTAGTGACATTTATTAAAAACATTGTTCTAAAACTTTCCCATATGATTGTGGGCAACAGTTTTTGCCTGTGATAATGCTCCAGTTCCAATATAGTTTATTTATTGAATTTTCCAAGATGTTATTGAAGTCTGTATTTACAACAGAGAAATCTGACATCTGTTATTTTATGAAAAATGGGTGACATTTTAATGTATAAATCTGGCCAGGTTGTCTCTTACAATGATAATCACAACCTGCGATAATGTGCTGAATACCTTCTACTATTTCCTTATATAATCTACATTGGTTAACAAGATGAAGCTTAAAGATAACCTTTCCATAATTTTTGGTGACAAATACTTGGTCTTGAATTATTGTTATAAGTCTCTCTGGTTCTGTGAACAAATCCCCATGATTTAGCTATTTACTCTAAGCTTCCCCTCCCCCCCACTTTGATTGAATTCATATGGATATCACCCGTGGCATATCTTTTGGAATAAAAAATCAATACCTTTTGATTCCACCCTTATATCATAGCCCTTTCATAGGTTCCATCTACAAAACTACTTTTAGTTACATTTGAGAAATGTAGACACATGTATGTACTGTTAGTACTTATTGTTGTTTTGTGGAGTGGTATCTTTTTGGTCCATAAGTGTTTCTCTAAGTTGTTTATCTGGTGCTCTGAGAATAACTATTAATCCCTTACCTTCTTTTTGATGAGGAAGTATAAATTTATTTTTCTATAGCTAGCTTGGAATGATGGTTCTTGTTTCCTCAATATTGTGTGAGTTTCTACTTGGTTACTTTACAAATCTTTATTATTGATTTTACCATTCTAAAAATGTATATTGACTAGTATCACATAAGTACTAATTGCTCTAAATGTGTCCTTACTATTACGCTCTGACTTTAGGATGCCAGTAAATCTTTTGACATATACAGCTATGCTTTTCTTCTTAATAACTTTATTATCGAAATGTCTTACCTGGAGAAGACCAATGTATTGATAAGTATCAGCTTCTTCTACTGATTCAATTTGAATACTAGATTCAAGATCAAAGTCATCAGTCTCTATTTTCCTTGACAAGAATAAAGAATTTTCATTTATCAACTTCAAATGACACTTGGATAATAACATCAGATAAAAGATTCTATGAGAGGAAGAATCTGTTGAATTTGTTATTGTTGTTTATCATTGTTTTTGGGGGACTCTTTTCACCCGATATCATCCATGTGAATCAAGTGATTGATAGGATATTTTGCTACAACTTCCTCTTCAACCTAGAAGCTATACTCAGTTCTAATTGAGAAGGACAATTACGGGTTTAAGTCTTGTTAGAACTATAATGGATCTCAATTGTCTGCCTGAATGTTATATAAATTATTCTTGGCATTGTTGTGTTTATGGAGCATTCTAAATAGAGAATAGTTTTCCATATAGAAATGAAATGCTCCAGAATTCTCATGATACTCAGGTCTATTTTATTTATTTTCCATGAATCAATAAGTCATGAGGGAGGAACTAAATAAAAACTTTGTGATAGTCAATAAAAATTATATAAATGTTATTTCGTCCCAGAAGATTTGTTCAATTATTGCCACATCAATAGCTCTATGTCCTCCTGGGATTCTTTGACACATACTTTTTGCTCCTTAGACAATATTTTATTTTGAATGTTTACAGTATTTTTACATGATACGAATGTTGAATGAATTATATGTATTACATGAACATGAAGTCAATCTGTATTTAGAAGGGTATCTATCGTTCTCATATTTTAATAATAAATCTTCTGTTAAGAAAAATTAGATCAAGCTTGTTTCTGAAAGGTATTAAAGTTTTTTTGCTAGAAATTCATGGACCACTGTAAAATATTTGAGAATATATTTAGCAATATTATCAACAGTGTTATAATTACCATGATTATCTCATTCTTTTCTTTTTGATGAGTTTTGGATAGAAATGGTCCTGCTTTAAGTTAATGTCCTACTATTATTGTTTGATATTTAAAATACTGTAGATTGTTGTACATATGGATAGAATATCTGCTTTTTGTAGTTGAATAAAAGAATTAAGAAGTAAGCAATCCTCCATAGGCTCACTTCAGTAGCAGATAGGACAACAGGGATATGTTCCTTTTCTGCCCAAGAATTTTATTTCCTCTACTAGCTCCCAACATTTTGTGACCTTTCATCTAGCTAAGAAAGAATGAATATTTGATGTGGCAACATTTAAAAAAAAATCACTCTTAAGTTTTTATAGATCAATGTTACATCTGAATGCTTATTAGCAACTGTTTGGTATGTGTTAATGTTCTGATTCCCCTATGGTCAGCTTCTTCAGCATATTTCAAGGTCTGCATTTGTAGTACAGAGATTTGACATGTTGCTCCATGAAATGTAGGTAGCTTCTGATATGTGTGTGTGTATGTGTATATGTATGTGTGTGAGTATACACACATACATACACACATATATA
The DNA here is from genome assembly GCF_900497805.2 of Vombatus ursinus. Classification (NCBI taxonomy): domain Eukaryota; kingdom Metazoa; phylum Chordata; class Mammalia; order Diprotodontia; family Vombatidae; genus Vombatus; species Vombatus ursinus. The sequence continues at coordinate 1,449,148 of NW_020950547.1, read as the reverse complement.
TGCATATTTCTATGTCATATCTTAGTAGGTGCTAAATTTTTATAGTGTATAGTGATGTTATACATTTACTATCATTTCCTTGCATGATGTATTATTTTCACTAAATTTGAGCTTTTAAATAATAATTATTTTTTAATTTCTGGCAGCAATAATGTAGCCCCAGTTTGTCATCATATTCTTCTCCATTTATGTAAACAAATATGCATGACTTAGCTGTTTGTAAGATGCTTTTCTGTCAACACTACATTGGCTGAGTTCATATGAGTGTCACTAATGGATTCTATTCTTGAATCTTAGCCATTTCATAAGTTCTATCCAAAAGTAAGCCTCCTTAGTTACATTGGACAAATCCATTGTATCTGCTATCAGCTTTTTCCATTACTTGTTGAAGTGATGTCTGATTGGTTCAAAAATATTCATTTATGTTTTTGATCTGTTTATCATGCTCTCTGCAGGTCTATCAATCTTCTCCTTTTTGTTGGAGAAGTATTATTATTATTATTATTATTTGCTTTTTAGTGAAGCAGTTAGGGTTAATTGACTTGCACAGGGTCACACAACTAGAAGTGTCAAGTGTCTGAGGTAGGATTTGAACTCAAGTCCTTCTGACTCCAAGGCCAGAGCTCTATCTACTGAGCCACCTAGTTACCCCAAAGTATTAATTTTCTTATGGCTGTCTTAGGGTAATGGGCTCTGTGTTTTGTTAACATTTTATGAATTTTTGTTAGGATATTTTACAAAACTATTGTGATCTATTTTACATTTTTATAAGTGTACATCAAGAGGGAGGCAGCTAGGTGGCACAGTAGATAGAACACCAGCCCTGGAGTCAAGAGGACCTGAGTTCAATTCTGGCTTTAGACACTTGACACTTACTAGCTGTGTGACCCTGGGCAAGTCACTTAACCCTATTGCCTAGCAAAAAACAAAACCAAAACAAAACAAAAAAAGAAGTGTACATTGAGATTGTTATTATATAGTTGTTGATATCTTCAAATATGATTTTTTCCCTTTAAGCTTTGATTTCAGTATGCCAGTAAGTCACTACAATATTCAGATATAGCTTCCTCTTTAATATCTCTGTTCTTGATGCGTACAGTCTGGAGAAACAAAAAATATTTGTAAAACAAGGAAACAAGCATTTATTAAGCACTTACAGTGTGTCCGGCATTGTACTAAACTCTGGGGATACAAAGAAAGTAAATAACAAGGTCCCTGCCCTCAAGGGATGGATTAAGATTTGTCTCTTTATAGTTGTTGCCTTCATTCATTGGTTCACTGTGACCTCCAGATTCAAGATCAAAGCCTTCAGTCTTTATCTTTCCTTGGTTTACATTAAAAATTTTATATTTATCAAGTCCAATGGACATTTTAAAAATCGTTGGTGGAAAATTCCATAGACTAAAGAGCTGTTACATATAAAATTATAAAAACAAACTTAATACCCTCTCCTCATGCTCATGTGTTCTCTTAACTCCTTTGCCTCCTATCCCTATTCTCACTGCCATGTAAAATCAGGGAAATGACTACAGTGATTACATTCCTGTAAGCACTACCTTCTGGCACATGAAGATGATGATGATGATGATGAGGAGGAGAATGATGAGGATGATGATATAGCTTTTATATAACACTTTAAAGTTTACAAAGCTCTTTCCTAATGTTCTTTCATTTGATCCATACAATAACCCTATGAGGTATGTTTTATTATTATCCTTGTTTTATAGACAAGGAAACTGTGAATGAGGTAGGTTAAGTGAGTTGCCCAGAGTCTCATAGCTAGTAAATGTCTGAAACAGGATTAGAACTAAGGTCTTTTTAATTCCAAGTCTAGTGCTTTATTGAATTAAATAAGAAATTGACAAATTTCCATTTCAGCTATCTCACCATTTTGCAAGATGCAGATGCAATAGATGTATTCTATTTCCTAAAAATCATAGTAACAATGAAACAGCATAAGGGTCTATAAAACTCTTAATGTAAGTTAGCACCACTGGTATATATGAGGTTAAGTAGATGCCATAAAAATATATAAATACATATGTGTGTATGTATGTATGTATGTGTGCATATTATATATGTATACATATGTATATATAGGTATGTGTGTTTATATGTGTACACACATACTATAGTGTGTGTGTATATATGTATATATGCTATATGCATGTATGGTGGGTGTGGGTGTGTATGTATACATACTTCTAAAAAAATTATTTTGGCAAGCTATATTGGAAAATCAGTGGGATGAGAGACTTTGAGAAGACTGGCATGCATATTGGGTTGAAATGTCAGTCAACAGGGACTAAAATATTAGACTGTGGTTAAGCTGGATGTATTCATAGCTCATTACAAGTGTATTGTTAGACATATGCTCTGTTTATTTTACTGTTACAAAAATCATAGAAATTGAATGGCATGGGTTGTTTCCACTAATCCTGAAGTCAGTGATCTTCAAAATTTAGATAGAAAATGGTAGGACTACAGCAAACACTTTTAATCGGCAGACAAACCAATACATATAACTAAAAGATGCACAGTTAAGAAAGCATCTTGAATGCATTTTAGATGTTGATATTGAAGGAAAGAAATGAGATCATAGAGAGAAAAGGGGTGACTGGAAGGGGCTGTGGGGTGCACTGAGGGAGGTTTGAAAATAGCTTATGCCTGACACTACATTAAGGGAATTAAAATGATCCATAGAGCATTAGAGCTAAAAGACACTTTAAAGGCCATGTGCTCCAACCTCATATTTACAGATGAAGAAACAGAGTCCCAGAGAAGTGAGCAGATTGGGCCAAGGTCACCAAACTAATTCTGGAGTCCAAATCTTCTGTTCCCTAATTAAGTATTCTTTCTACAATAATACACGGCTTTGTGTCTGTCCAATTTGGAAAGACACAATCAAGTAGTTGGGGCTATAATTTGGGAAAACAACTGCCATATAAATATTAAAGTAAACGTTTTCTTTTTGCATGTATTAATACAAATCTAGGTGTATGCATAATTTAAGAGCTTTCTTGCTTCTCTAGAGTGTGTGGGATAATTTCTTCAGATTGGCCAAAGTGTCTCTCTAGCTTTTTTTTAATTAAAAATTTTTAAAAAGTTCCCCTTCTATAGATACAAATGTTACTGAGTAAGATATGGAAGCTGGACTTTTGAAATGATGATGCAAACATATTGTCACTAGTTACTTGTAAGTAGCTAGGCTGGGGGAGAAAGAGAAAAAAAGATGAAAGGAGAATAGTCATGGAAGATAACTGTAAAAATGCTAGACACTCAATCATAAACTAATAAATAAAATTAAAACCTGGTTTATGGGAAAAAAACCAATAAAATAGGTTAACTTTTAGCTAATCCAATTTTTTTAAAAATAATAAAACCAAATTGTATCAAAAATAAAAAGAATTCATAACAAATAAAAATAAGAGAAATGATTAGAAAATATTTTGCTCAAATATATACACATATAAATGATAATTTATATTAAATAGATGGATGCTTACAAAAATATAAAGTACTTAAATTAATATAATAGAGAAAAACAGAAAATGACTTAGAGTAAGCCATAAATGAGTACCCACTCACACACACAAATCCACCCCAAATCTAGGAAAAGATGAATTTATAGATGATTTCTATTAAACATTCAAAGAGCAATTAATTCTAATATTATGCAAACCATTTGCAGAACTAGGCAAAGAAAGGATCCTATCAAATTCCTTCTATGATACAAATATGACCTTGACATCTAAACCAGGAAGAATTGTTATGAATACAGTCTTAAATTAAAATATTATCACAAGGTCTACAGCAATATATCAAAAAGATTATATACTGTTGCTAGGTTGGATTTATACTTGGAATGCAAAGTTGGTTCAATAGTATGAAAGCTATCCACAAAATTATATATATAATATCTATCATCTATCTATCTATCTATCTATCTATCTATCTATCTATCTATCTATCT